>NC_092541.1:7686944-7851944 GCF_037038585.1 Patagioenas fasciata
CATCCTGGGGACCCCCCCTTGTCACTGGGGCCCATTGTGACGTCCCAGGACCCCCCATTGTCCCCAGGGCCCATTGTGACATCCTGGGGATCCCTCCTTGTCCCCAGGGCCCATTGTGACGTCTTAGGACCCCCCATTGTCCCCAGGGCCCATTGTGACATTCAGGGCACCCCCTTGTCCCCAGGGCCCATTGTGACATTCCGGGGACGCCTCTTTGTACCCAGGGTCCATTGTGACTTCCTGGGCACCCCCCATTTTCCGCAGGACCCATTGTGACATCCTGGCCACGCCCTTGCTCCCAGGGCCCGTTGTGGCACCATGGGGACACCCCCTTTGTCCCCAGGACCCATTGTGACATTCTTGGACCCCACTTTGTCCCCAGGGCCTATTGTAACACCGTGGGGACACCTCCTTGTCACTGGGGACCCATTGTGACACCATGGGGACCCCCCCTTGTCCTCAGGACTCATTCTCACATCCTGGACACCCCCCATTGTCCCCAGGGCCCATTGAGACATCCACTGCACCCCCTTGTCCCCAGGGCCCATTGTGACATTCAGGGGACCCCTCTTTGTCCCAAGGGCCCATTGTGACATGCTGGGGACGCTCTTTGTCCCCAGGGCCCATCGTGACATCCAGGGGACCCCCTTTGTCCCCAGGGCCCATTGTGGCACCATGAGGACCCTCTTTGTCACTGGGCCCCATTGTGACATCCCAGGACCCCCCTTTGTCCCCAGGGCCCATTGTGACATCCCAGGACCCCCCTTTGTCCCCAGTGCTATTGTGAAATCCTGGGGACCCCTTATGTCCCTAGGGCCCATTGTGACACCATGGGGAACCCCTTTGTCACTGGGGGCCATTGTGACATTCCAGGATTCCACTTTGTCCCCAGGGCTCGTTCTGACACCTTGGGGACTCCCATTGTCCCCAGGGCCCATTGTGACATCTTGGGGACCCCCATTGTCCCCAGGGCCCATTGTGACATTCCAGGACCCCCCATTGTCCCCAGGGCCCATTGTGACATCCACTGCACCCCCTTGTCCCCAGGGCCCATTGTGACATTCAGGGGACCCCTCTTTGTCCCCAGGGCCCATTGTGACATCCTGGGGACCCCCCCTTGTCACTGGGGCCCATTGTGACGTCCCAGGACCCCCCATTGTCCCCAGGGCCCATTGTGACATCCTGGGGATCCCTCCTTGTCCCCAGGGCCCATTGTGACGTCTTAGGAACCCCCATTGTCCCCAGGGCCCATTGTGACATTCAGGGCACCCCCTTGTCCCCAGGGCCCATTGTGACATTCCGGGGACGCCTCTTTGTACCCAGGGTCCATTGTGACTTCCTGGGCACCCCCCATTTTCCGCAGGACCCATTGTGACATCCTGGCCACGCCCTTGCTCCCAGGGCCCGTTGTGGCACCATGGGGACACCCCCTTTGTCCCCAGGACCCATTGTGACATTCTTGGACCCCCCTTTGTCCCCAGGGCCATTGTAGCACCATGGGGACCCCCTTTGACCCCAGGGCCCATTGTGGCACCATGGCAAGCCCTTTTGTCCCCAGGGCCCATTGTGACATTCTTGGACCCCACTTTGTCCCCAGGGCCTATTGTGACACCATGGGGACCCCTCCTTGTCACTGGGGACCCATTGTGACACCATGGGGACCCCCCCTTGTCCTCAGGACTCATTCTCACATCCTGGACACCCCCCATTGTCCCCAGGGCCCATTGTGACATCCACTGCACCCCCTTGTCCCCAGGGTCATTGTGACATTCAGGGGACCCCTCTTTGTCCCCAGGGCCCATTGTGACATCCTGGGGACCCCCCCTTGTCCCCAGGGCCCATTGAGACGTCCCAGGACCCCCCACTGTCCCCAGGGCCCATTGTGATATTCAGGGGACCCCCTTTGTCCCCAGGGCCCATTCTGATACCGTGGGGACCCCCTTTGTCCCCAGGGCCCATTGTGACATCCTGGGGACCCCCCCTTGTCACTGGGGCCCATTGTGACGTCCCAGGACCCCCCATTGTCCCCAGGGCCCATTGTGACATCCTGGGGATCCCTCCTTGTCCCCAGGGCCCATTGTGACGTCTTAGGAACCCCCATTGTCCCCAGGGCCCATTGTGACATTCAGGGCACCCCCTTGTCCCCAGGGCCCATTGTGACATTCCGGGGACGCCTCTTTGTACCCAGGGTCCATTGTGACTTCCTGGGCACCCCCCATTTTCCGCAGGACCCATTGTGACATCCTGGCCACGCCCTTGCTCCCAGGGCCCGTTGTGGCACCATGGGGACACCCCCTTTGTCCCCAGGACCCATTGTGACATTCTTGGACCCCCCTTTGTCCCCAGGGCCATTGTAGCACCATGGGGACCCCCTTTGACCCCAGGGCCCATTGTGGCACCATGGCAAGCCCTTTTGTCCCCAGGGCCCATTGTGACATTCTTGGACCCCACTTTGTCCCCAGGGCCTATTGTGACACCATGGGGACCCCTCCTTGTCACTGGGGACCCATTGTGACACCATGGGCACCCCCCCTTGTCCTCAGGACTCATTCTCACATCCTGGACACCCCCCATTGTCCCCAGGGCCCATTGTGACATCCAGGGGACCCCCTTTGTCCCCAGGGCCCATTGTGACATTCAGGGGACCCCTCTTTGTCCCCAGGGCCCATTGTGACATCCTGGGGACCCCCCCTTGTCCCCAGGGCCCATTGAGACGTCCCAGGACCCCCCACTGTCCCCAGGGCCCATTGTGATATTCAGGGGACCCCCTTTGTCCCCAGGGCCCATTCTGATACCGTGGGGACGCCCTTTGTCCCCAGGGCCCATTGTGACATCCTGGGGACCCTCCTTGTCCCCAGAGCCCATTGTGACATCCCAGGACCCCACTTTGTCCCCAGGGCTTATTGTGACACCATGGGGATCTCCCTTGTCCCCAGGGCCCATTGTGACATCCCATGACCCCCCTTTGTCCCCAGTGCTATTGTGAAATCCTGGGGACCCCTTTTGTCCCCAGGGCCCATTGTGACACCGTGGGGAACCCCTTTGTCACTGGGGGCCATTGTGACATTCCAGGATTTCACTTTGTCCCCAGGGCTCGTTCTGACACCTTGGGGACTCCCATTGTCCCCAGGGCCCATTGTGACATCCTGGGCAACCCCATTGTCCCCAGGGCCCATTGTGACATCCCAGGACCCCCCATTGTCCCCAGGGCCCATTGTGACATCCAGGGGACCCCCTTTGTCCCCAGGGCCCATTGTGGCACCATAGGGACCCACTTTGTCACTGGGGCCCATTGTGACATCCCAGGACCCCCCCTGGTCCCCAGGGCCCATTGTGACATCCTGGGGACCCGTTTCTCCCCACGGCGTATTGTGGCACCATGGGGACTCCCCCTTGTCACTGGGGGCCCATTGTGACACCATGGAGACCCCTGCTTGTCCTCAGGGTCCATTGTGACATCCTGGGCACCCCCTTGCTCCCAGGGGGTCATTGTGGCACCATGGGGATACCCCCTTGTCCCCAGGGCCCATTGTGACATTCTAGGACCCCACTTTGTCCCCAGGGCCTATTGTGACACCATGGGGACCCCTCCTTGTCCTCAGGACTCATTCTCACATCCTGGGTACCCCCCATTGTCCCCAGGGCCCATTGTGACATCGTGGGGACCCCACTTGTCCCCAGGGCCCATTGTGACACTATGGGGACCCCCCGTTGTGCCCAGGGCCCATAGTGACACCGTGGGTACCACCCTTGTCTGCAGGGCTCATTGTGACATCCCAGGACCCCCCATTGTCCCCAGGGCCCATTGTGACATTCAGGGGACCCCCTTTGTCCCCAGAGCCCATTGTGACATGCTGGGGACGCTCTTTGTCCCCAGGGCCCATTGTGACATCCTGGGGACCCCCTTTGTCCCCAGGGCCCATTGTGGCACCATAGGGACCCCCTTTGTCACTGGGGCCCATTGTGACATCCCAGGACCCCCCCTGGTCCCCAGGCCCCATTGTGACATCCTGGGGACCCCCTTTGTCCCAGGACTTCATTGTGACATCCTGGGGACCCCCCTTGTCCTCAGGGTCCATTGTGACAGCCCAGGACCTTACATTGTCCCCAGGGCCCATTGTGTTATCTGGGGGAACCCCTTGTTCCCAAGGCCCATTGTGACATCCTGGGGACCCACCCTTGTCCCCAGGGCCCATTGTGACATCCCAGGACCCCCCATTGTCCCCAGGGCCCATTGTGACATCCTCGGCACCCCCTTGTCCCCAGGGCCCATTGTGACATTCAGGGGACCCCTCTTTGTCCCCAGGGCCCATTGTGACATCCTGGGGACCCCCTTTGTCCCCAGGGCCCATTGTGGCACCATAGGGACCCCCTTTGTCACTGGGGCCCATTGTGACATCCCAGGACCCCCCCTGGTCCCCAGGCCCCATTGTGACATCCTGTGGACCCCCTTTGTCCCAGGACTTCATTGTGACATCCTGGGGACCCCCCTTGTCCTCAGGGTCCATTGTGACAGCCCAGGACCTTACATTGTCCCCAGGGCCCATTGTGTTATCTGGGGGAACCCCTTGTTCCCAAGGCCCATTGTGACATCCTGGGGACCCACCCTTGTCCCCAGGGCCCATTGTGACATCCCAGGACCCCCCATTGTCCCCAGGGCCCATTGTGACATTCAGGTGACCCCTCTTTGTCCCCAGGGCCCATTGTGACATCCTGGGGATCCCTCCTTGACCCCAGGGCCTATTGTGACGTCCCAGGACCCCCCATTGTCCCCAGGACCTATTGTGACATCCTGGCCACCCCCTTGCTCCCAGGGCCCATTGTGGCACCATGGGGACACCCCATTGTCCCCGGTGCCCATTGTGACATCCCAGGACCCCCCTTTGTCCCCAGGAGCCATTGTAGCACCATGGGGACCACTTTTGTCCCCAGGGCCCATTGTGACATTCTAGGACCCCACTTTGTCCCCAGGGCCTATTGTGACACCATGGGGACCCCTCCTTGTCCTCAGGACTCATTCTCACATCCTGGGCACCCGCCATTGTCCCTGGGGCCCATTGTGACATCCTGGGGACCCTCATTGTCCTCAGGGTCCATTGTGACATCCTGGGCACCCCCCATTTTCCCCAGGACCCATTGTGACATCCTGGCCACCCCCTTGCTCCCAGGGCCCGTTGTGGCACCATGGGGACACCCCCTTTGACCCCAGGGCCCATTGTGGCACCATGGCAAGCCCTTTTGTCCCCAGGGCCCATTGTGACATTCTTGGACCCCACTTTGTCCCCAGGGCCTATTGTGACACCATGGGGACACCTCCTTGTCACTGGGGACCCATTGTGACACCATGGGGACCCCCCTTTGTCCCCAGAGCCCATTGTGACATCCTGGGGACCCCCTTGTTCCCCATGGCCCACTGTGATGTCCCAGGACCCCCCCTTGTCCCCAGAGCCCATTGTGACATCTTGGGAACCCCCTTGTTCCCCAGGGCCCATTGTGACATTCAGGGGACAGCCTTTGTCCCAAGGGCCCATTGTGACACCGTTGGAATCCCCGTTGTCCTCAGAGCCCATTGTGACATCCTGGGAACCCCCTTTGTGCCCAGGGCCCATTGTGACATTTCAGGACCCCACTTTGTCCCCAGGGCCCATTGTGACATCCTGGAGACGCCCTTTGTCCCCAGAGCCCGTTGTGACATCTAAGGACCCCCCAATTGTGCCCAGGGCTCATTGTGACATCCCAGGACCCCCCATTGTCCCCAGGGCCCATTGTGATGTCCCAGGCCCCCCCTTTGTCCCCAGGGCCTATTTTGACATCCTGGGGACCCCCCTTTGTCCCTAGGGCCCGTTGTGACATCCTGGGGACCTCGTTTGTCACTAGGGTCCATTGTGGCACCATGGGGATGCCCTTTGTCCCCAGGGTCCATTGTGGCACCATGGGGACCCCCTTTGTCCCCAGGGCCCATTGTGAAATCCTGGGGACCCCCTTTGTCCCCAGGACCCATTGTGACATCCTGGGCACACCCTTTGTCCCCAGGGCCTATTGTGACAGTGTGGGGACTCCCTTTGTCCCCAGGGTCCATTGTGAAATTCTGGGGACCCCCTTTGTCCCCAGGGCCCATTGTGACATCCTGGGGACCCCACTTTGTTCCCAGGACCCATTGTGATGTCCACAATGGCCCCGTTGTCCCAAGGGGTCATTGTGACATACTGGGGACCTCCTTTGTCCCCAGGGCCCATTGTGACGTCCCTGGACCCTCCATTTTTCCAAGAGCCCATTGTGACATCCTGGCGACCCCGCTTTTTCCTCAGGGCCCATTGTGGCACCATGGGGAGCCCCTCTGTCTCCAGGGCCCATTGTGACATTTAGGGGACTCATCTTTGTCCCCAGGGCCCATTGTGACATCCCAGGACCCCCCTTTGTCCCCAGGGCCCGTTGTGACATCCTGGGGACCTCGTTTGTCACTAGGGTCCATTGTGGCACCATGGGGATTCCCTTTGTCCCCAGGACCCATTGTGACATCCTGGGGACCCCCTTTGTCCCCAGGGCCCATTTTGGCACCACAGGGACGCCCTTTGTCACTGGGGCCCATTGTGACATCCCAGGACACCCCTTGTCTCCAGGGCCCTTTGTGACATTCAGGGGACCCCTCTTTGTCCCCAGGGCCCGTTGTTGCATCCTGGGGTCCCCCCTTGTCCCCAGGGCCCATTTTGACATTCAGGAGAGCCCTCTTTGTCCCCAGGGCCTGTTGTGACATCCTGGGGACCCCCTTTGTCACTGGGGCCCATTGTGACATCCCAGGACCCCCCTTTGTCTGCAGGTCCCAATGTGACATTCAGGGGACCCCACTTTGTCCCCAGGGCCCACTGTGACGTCCTAGGACCTCCCTTTGTCCCCAGGGCCCATTGTGACACCGTGGGGACCCCCTGTTTTCCCCAGGGCCCATTGTGACATCTGGTGGACCCCCTTGTCCCCAGGGCCCATCGTGGAACCGTGGGGACCCTCCTTGTCACTAGGGCCCATTGTGACACCATGGGGACCACCCCTTTCTCCCCAGGGCCCATTGTGACATCCTGGGGACCCCACTTGTCCCCAGAGCCCATTATCACATCCTTGGGACCCCTGTGTCCCCAGGGCCCATTGTGATGTCCCAGGACCCCCCATTGTCCCCAGGGTGCATTGTGACACCGTGGGGACCCCCTTTGTCCCCAGAGCCCATTGTGACATCCTGGGGAGCCCCCTTTGTCCCCAGGGCCCATTGTGACACTTCTGGACCCCCCACTGTCTCCAGGGCCCATTGTGAACATCCTGGGGACCCCTCTTTGTCCCCAGGGCCCATTGTGACATCCTGGGCTGCCCCGTATGTCACCAGGGCCCATTTTGACACCGTGGGGACCCCCTGTTGTCCTCACGGCCCATTGTGACATCCCAGGACCCCCAATTGTCCCCAGGGCCCATTGTGACACCATGGGGAACCCTCTTGTCACTGGGGACGCATTGTGACACAATGGGGACCCCACCTTTGTCTCAAGTGCCCATTGTGACATCCTGGGGACCCCTCTTTGTCCCCAGGGCCCATTGTGACGTCCCAGGACCCCGTTTGTCCCCAGGGCCCATTGTGACATCCCAGGGCCCCACTTTGTCCCCAGGGCCCATTGTTACAGGGTGGGACCCCCCTTGTCCCCAGGGCCCATTGTGACACCATGGGGAACCCTCTTGTCACTGGGGACGCATTGTGACACAATGGGGACCCCACCTTTCTCTCAAGTGCCCATTGTGACATCCTGGGGACCCCTCTTTGTCCCCAGGACCCATTGTGACGTCCCAGGACCCCGTTTGTCCCCAGGGCCCATTGTGACATCCCAGGGCCCCACTTTGTCCCCAGGGCCCATTGTTACAGGGTGGGACCCCCCTTGTCCCCAGGGCCCATTGTGACATCCTGGTGACTCCCTTTGTCCCCAGGGCCCATTGTGGCACCATGGGGACCCTCTTTGTCACTGGGGCCCATTGTGACATCCCAGGACCCCACTTTGTCTTAGAAGGTCACTGATCAGATTACTGGTACATCCTGACTCTGCTTTCTCAATAAACATTGAAGAACACCTGGGGTTTGTTTGCTCCAAGGGAAAACTTCCCTGCCACGGTTCCTGGTTCCCGGTCCTGTTTCCCGGTCCGGTTTGGCTTCGCTATCAGAACAGCTGCTGCCTCCACAGCCGCGCTCAAAGTCCCCGTTGTGACACCGGGATGGCGGGAGAAGGGGGGTGGCGGGGGCGGCAGCGGCGGCGATTGGGGGGGGGCAGTCGGGGCTGGGCGGACAAGCGGCGGCTGCTGCGGCTCCTCAGGCAGCGACAGCAGCAGCGATCGGGGGGACGTGGGGGGGCGGACAAGCGGCGGCTGCTGCGGCTCCTCAGGCAGCGACAGCAGCAGCGATCGGGGGGACGTGGGGGGCGGACAAGCGGCGGCTGCTGCGGCTCCTCAGGCAGCGACAGCAGCAGCGATCGGGGGGACGTGGCGGGGCGGACAAGCGGCGGCTGCTGCAGCTCCTCAGGCAGCGACAGCAGCAGCGATCGGGGGGACGTGGGGGGGCGGACAAGCGGCGGCTGCTGCGGCTCCTCAGGCAGCGACAGCAGCAGCGATCGGCGGGACGTGGGGGGCGGACAAGCGGCGGCTGCTGCGGCTCCTCAGGCAGCGACAGCAGCAGCGATCGGGGGGACGTGGAGGGGCGGACAAGCGGCGGCTGCTGCGGCTCCTCAGGCAGCGACAGCAGCAGCGATCGGGGGGACGTGGGGGGCGGACAAGCGGCGGCTGCTGCGGCTCCTCAGGCAGCGACAGCAGCAGCGATCGGGGGGACGTGGGGGGCGGACAAGCGGCGGCTGCTGCGGCTCCTCAGGCAGCGACAGCAGCAGCGATCGGGGGGACGTGAGGGGCGGACAAGCGGCGGCTGCTGCGGCTCCTCAGGCAGCGACAGCAGCAGCGATCGGGGGGACGTGGGGGGCGGACAAGCGGCGGCTGCTGCGGCTCCTCAGGCAGCGACAGCAGCAGCGATCGGGGGGACGTGGGGGGCGGACAAGCGGCGGCTGCTGCGGCTCCTCAGGCAGCGACAGCAGCAGGGATCGGGGGGACGTGGGGGGCGGACAAGCGGCGGCTGCTGCGGCTCCTCAGGCAGCGACAGCAGCAGCGATCGGGGGGACGTGGGGGGCGGACAAGCGGCGGCTCCTCCGGCCGCGGCCAGGACGTGGCTTCGCCGGCACCGGGGCCCGAGACCGCGCGCTGTGGGGCTGCGGGGCGGGTGTGGGGCCGGGGGTCTCCGGGGGTCCCGCAGCGGCCGCTGTGGGGCGGGATGGGGCGGCTGTGGAATTACCTGTGGGGCACTCATGGGGCTGCTGTAGGGGCTCTTAAGAGGCATGTCTGGAGCACTTATGGGGCGACTATGGGGCAGGTGCTGGGCTGCTACAGCGGGACCTGTGGGGCACCCAGGTATGTGCACCCAGCACCGCGTGCACGCACACGCAGCTACACACTGATGTGTAAGCAAACACGTGGCCACACACACGCACACTTCCACAAGCGTGCCCAGTCCCATCTATTGACAGAAAGGCGTACGTGAAATGTACTGACATGCTTGAGGGTAAACACGTGCGTGGATGTTTGGCACACTGCACACACGCACACGTCTGAACGATGATGCTCCAGCTTTAGCATAAATGGAGCTGACATCAAGGCACTCACATGTGGACAGACCAACGTTTATAGGCACTAAGGCTTTCGCGCACAGGTTCGTCCAAGAACAGGCACATACCTGCAGGCACCTCCGAATGTGTGTTCTGTGCATTCTCTTAAGGGACGCTAGATGGCAGCAAAGACCATGAAATTATTAACCTCAGTCTAACCCTAGGTTTATGACATTTTTTCTTACTATAGATGCGTTTGATGCTAAAAATTCCCCCAAATTGTGATGAATATGCGATAATTGTGTGAATACAAGCATCGCAAGAGCATCCAGTTTTTGGAGCACTTATGGAACATGATAAAGCCAGGCAGAGCCTGACAAAGCGCGACAGAGCCCAACAGGGCTTGACAGAGCCTGATAGAACTCAACAGGGGCCGACAAATCCCGACAGCGCCTGACAGCGAACAGTGGAGTCTGGCAGGGCCTGACAGAGGCTGTCACAGCACGACAGAGCCAGAGGAGCCTGACAGAGCCCAGCAAACCCGACAGGAATAGACAAGGCCTGGGTGCACAGACCTGGGTGCGTGTGGAAAGGTTTCTGCCTGTTTTCCAGTGAGGAATGGTGTGTGTGCACGTGGACAAACAGAAGGCGAAGCAGCTCGGTTCCAACACTGAAGAAGGCTGCACAGTCACGTAGACACGGGGGCTGCTCCACTCCTGCTCTCCTGCTCTCTTGCAGGACACAGAGGCCTCAGAGCCCTGTTCAGTTCAGTTCAGTTCCATACAATGTTCACTGACTGCAAGAAAATCCCTCAAATCCCCCACAATGTGGGGCTCAAAAGGGAGTCCCCCTGAAAAGAGGGGGTCACAGTCCAAAAATGCCTGAAAATTCCTGGGGGAGGATAAAACTTATTAAACCCTGTAAATATGAGCGTGAGAATTTCAAACAGAGAGAAGTCTGTCGTTTGTATTTATATATTGCAGAATGGTATTCATGTAGATATAAAATGATTTTAAAATAAAACCCCTTTTCTACTCTGTTATATAAAGGATTTTAGAATGTAAAAAATTTCTGTTGATGGTTTTAAGAATACAAACATCTTATCTATTTGTAGATTAAAAAGTGAAGGACTTGAAAAAGAAAAAAATATCTAGATAGGAACTTAAAATAGAAAAAAGTGTGAGTAGGCAGAGCTCTGTATAATTACTACGTGTTACATAGTCTAAAAAGGTAATAAATATCATCTATATATATCCACTCACAGCCGTATACATACCTTTAATTTATTAATAAATGTAAATCGATATCCCAGTCTAAATATATATAATTGTAAATATGTCAAAATCTGTAAATTTGAAAAGATACCTGAGTGTTAAAATGGAAGTTTAAATGTATTTAAGTGTAAATAGACACCGGATCAGAGCGCAGCGCGGGACAAACGGGGACGGGTGATGATAGGCGGAGAGAATGGAAATTGACGTGCTTAGCTGGCCAATCAGATTGCGGAGAGGGAAGAGAAGGGGCGGGCCGCGGGGGAAGGGTTGTCTCGAGGGCTTCCCAATGCGCATGCGCAGAAATGGGCGCTGCGAGGTGCACGGGGCGCTCTCGGCGGCCACGTGCGCGCACCGTTGGAGCCCGGAGCGGACTCGCTGCGCCGCTGTTTCTGCGAGGCCCCGGGGAGTGCCCGGCCCGGCCCCGCCCGGCCCGCTCCGCTCCGTCTCAGAGCCGCCTGGAGAGCCGGGTCGGGCAGCCCCTTCTCGGCTCCACCTCTTCCCGAGCTAAGCCACGCCCCCTTGGGGCCGTGCCATGTTGACCGCACCCTCTCCCTACCCCAAGAGGCTCCTCCCATGGGGGCGTGCCCCAGAGAATGCCCACCCCCAGACCACCTCCCATGGGGCGTGACACAGAGGCTCCGCCCCCCCGAGGGGCTCCCCGTGGGCGTGCCCTCTCAGTACCCGCCCCTCGGCACTGACCCCACCCCATGTAGGCGGGGCCACACCCAGCTGCCCCCTCCCATCTGTGACCCATAACCAACCCCATAGCAGCCCTATGGCTGCCCCACAGGTCCCGCTGTAGCAGCCCAGCACCTGCCCCATAGTCGCCCCATAAGTGCTCCAGACATGCCTCTTAAGACCCCTACAGCAGCCCCATGAGTGCCCCACAGGTAATTCCACAGCCGCCCCATCCCGCCCCACAGCGGCCGCTGCGGGACCCCCGGAGACCCCCGGCCCCACAGCCGCCCCGCAGCCCCACAGCGCGCGGTCTCGGGCCCCGGTGCCGGCGAAGCCACGTCCTGGCCGCGGCCGGAGGAGCCGCCGCTTGTCCGCCCCCCACGTCCCCCCGATCGCTGCTGCTGTCGCTGCCTGAGGAGCCGCAGGAGCCGCCGCTTGTCCGCCCCCCACGTCCCCCCGATCGCTGCTGCTGTCGCTGCCTGAGGAGCCGCAGCAGCCGCCGCTTGTCCGCCCCCCACGTCCCCCCGATCGCTGCTGCTGTCGCTGCCTGAGGAGCCGCAGGAGCCGCCGCTTGTCCGCCCCCCACGTCCCCCCGATCGCTGCTGCTGTCGCTGCCTGAGGAGCCGCAGCAGCCGCCGCTTGTCCGCCCCCCACGTCCCCCCGATCGCTGCTGCTGTCGCTGCCTGAGGAGCCGCAGCAGCCGCCGCTTGTCCGCCCAGCCCCGACTGCCCCCCCCCAATCGCCGCCGCTGCCGCCCCCGCCACCCCCCTTCTCCCGCCATCCCAGTGTCACAACGGGGACTCTGAGCGCGGCTGTGGAGGCAGCAGCTGTTCTGATAGCGAAGCCAAACCGGACCGGGAAACAGGACCGGGAACCAGGAACCGTGGCAGGGAAGTTTTCCCTTGGAGCAAACAAACCCCAGGTGTTCTTCAATGTTTATTGAGAAAGCAGAGTCAGGATGTACCAGTAGTCCGATCAGTGACCTTCTAAGACAAAGTGGGGTCCTGGGATGTGACAATGGGCCCCAGTGACGAAGAGGGTCCCCATGGTGCCACAATGGGCCCTGGGGACAAAGGGAGTCACCAGGATGTCACAATGGGCCCTGGGGACAAAGTGGGGCCCTGGGATGTCACAATGGGCCCTGGGGACAAACGGGGTCCCCAGGATGTCACAATGGGCCCTGGGGGAAAGGGGGGACCCCAGGATGTCACAATGGGCTCTGGGGACTATGGAGGGTCCTGGGACGTCACAATGGGTCCTGGGGATAAAGGGGGTCCCCAGGATGTCACAATGGGCACCTGAGACAAAGGGGGGGTCCCCATTGTGTGACAATGCGTCCCCAGTGACAAGGGGGTTCCCCATGGTGTCACAATGGGCCCTGGGGTAAAAGGGGGGTCCTGGGATGTCACAATGGACCCTGGGGACAAAGGGGTCCCCAGGATGTCACAATGGGCCCTGAGGACAAGGGGGGGTCCTTGGATGTCACAATGCGCCCTGGAGACAATGGGGGGTCCTGGGACGTCACAATGGGCCCTGGGGACAAAGGGGGTCCCCAGGATGTCACAATAGGCACTGGGGACAAGGGCGTCCCCAGGATGTCACAATGGGCCCTGGGGATGACGGGGGACCCCAGGGACCATTGTGACATCTTAGGGACCCTATTGTTCCTGGGGCCCATTGTGACGTCCCAGGAACCCTCATTGTCTGCAGGGCCCATTGTGACATTCTGGGCACCCCCTTTGTCCCCAGGACTCACTGTGGCACCATAGGGACCCCCTTTGTCACTGGGGCCCATTGTGACATCCCAGGACTCCACTTTGTCCCGAGGGCCCATTGTAGACACCAGGGGGACCACATTTGTCCCTGGGGCCCATTGTGACATCCCAGGACCCCCCATTGTTCCCAGGGTCCATTGTGACATTTTGGGGACCCCGTTTGTCTCCAGGGCCCGTTGTGACACCATGGGGACCCCCCCTATGTTCCCAGTGCCCATTGTGACATTCTGGGGACCCCCTTTGTCCCCAGGGCCCATTGTGACACCATGGGGACCCCACTTGTTCCCAGGACCCATTGTGGCATTCTGGGGACTCCCTTTGTCCCCATGGCCCATGGTGACACCATGGGGACCCCATTTGTCACTGGGGCCCATTGTGACATCCCAGGACCCCCCATTGTCCCCAGGGCCCATTGTGACATTCAGGGGACACCCCTTTGTCCCCAGGGCCCATTGTGACACCGTCAGGTTACTCATGTCCCCAGGGCCCGTTGTGACCTCCTGGGGAGACCCCATTGTCCCCAAGGCCCATTGTGGCACCATGGGGACCCCCTTTGTCACTGGTGCCCATTGTGGCATCCCAGGAACCCCCTTGTCCTCAGAGCCCATCGTGACATCCCAAAACCCCCCATTGTCTCCAGGGCCCATTGTGACATCCTGGGGACCCCCCTTTGTCCCCAGGGCCCATTGCGACACCATGGGGACGCCACTTGTTCCCAGGACCCATTGTGGCATTCTAGGGACTCCGTTTGTCCCCATGGCCCATGGTGAAACCGTCAGGATACCCCAGGTCCCCAGGGCCCATTGTGACCTCCTGGGGAGACCCCATTGTTCCCAAGGCCCATTGTGGCACCATGGGGACCTCCTTTGTCCCCAGGGCCCATTGTGACATCCCAGGACCCCACTTAGTCCCCAGGGCCCATTGTGGCACCATGTGGACCCCCTTTGTCTCCAGGGCCCCTTGTGACATCACAGGACGCCTCTTTGTCCCCAGGGCCCATTGTGACACTGTGGGGACCTCCCTTGTCCCCAGGGCCCATTGTGACATTCAGGGACACCCCTTGTCCGCAGGGCCCATCGTGGCACCATGGGGACCCCCTTTGTCACTGGGGCCCACTGTGGCATCCCAGGACCCCACTTTGTCCCCAGGACCCATTGTGACACCATGTGGACACCCTTGTCCGCAGGGCCCATCGTGGCACTGTGGGGACCCTCCTTGTCCCCAGGGCCCATTGGGACATCCTGGGGACCCCCTTTGTCCCCAGGGTCCATTGTGGCACCATGGGGACCCTCTTTGTCACTGGGGCCCATTGTGACATCCCAGGACCCACCGTGGTCCCCAGGGCCCATTGTGACATCCTGGGGACCCTCTTTGTCCCAAGACCCCATTGTGACATCCTGTGGACCCCCCCATTGTCCCAAGGGCCCATTGTGACACCATAGGGATCCCCTTTGTCCCCAGGGCCCATTGCGACGTCCCAGGACCCCCCGTTGTCCCGAGGGCCCATAGTGACATCTTGGGGACCCTGTTTTTTCCCAGGACCCACTGTGGCACCATGGGGACCTCCTTCGTCCCCAGGGCCCATTGTGATATCCGAGGGACCCCCTTGTCCCCAGGGCCCATAGTGTCACCTTGGGGACCACTCTTGTCACTTGGGCCCATTGTGACACCATGGGGACCCACTATGTGCCCAGGGCCCATTGTGACATTCTAGGACTCCCCATTTTCCCCAGAGCCCATTGTGACATCCTGGGGATCCCCCTTTGTCCCCTGGGTCCATAGTAATGTCCCAGGACCCCCTTGTCCCCAGTGTTCATTGTGAAATCCTGGGGATTCCCTTTGTCCCGAGGGTCCATTGTGGCACCATGGGACCGCCTTTGTCACTGGGGACCATTGTGACATTCCAGGATTCCACTTTGTCCCCAGGGCCCGTTCTGACACCGTGGGGACCCCCATTGTCCCCAGGGCCCATTGTGACATCCTGGGGATCACCCTTTGTCCCAAGGGCCCATTGTGACAGGGTGGGGACCTTTTTTGTCCCCAGGGCCCATTGTGACATCTTGGGTATCCCCTTGTCCCCAGTGTCCATTGTGACATCCTGGGGACCCCCAATTGTCCCAGGGCCCATTGTGACATTCCAGGACCCCCCCTTGTCTCCAGGGCTCATTGTGACATCACAGGACGCCCCTTTGTCCCCAGGGCCCGTTGTGACACAGTGGGGACCCCCCTGTCCCCAGGGCCCATTGTGCCATCCTGGGGACTCTCTTTGTCCCCAGGGCCCATTGTGATATCCTGGCGACCCCCGCTTTGTCCCCAGGGCCCATTGTGAACATCCTGGGGACCCCCTTTGTCCCCAGGGCCCATTGTGACATCCCTGGACCCCCCATTGTCCCCAGGGCGCATTGTGACATTCAGGGGACCCACCTTTGGCCCCCGGGGCCCATTGTGATATCGTGGGGACCGTCTTTGTCCCCAGGGCCCATTGTGACACCATCAAGACCCCTCTTTGTCCCCAGGGCCTATTGTGACATACTGGGGACCCCCCCTTGTCTCCAGGGCCCATTGTGATGTCCGAGGACCCCCCCTTGTCCCCAGGGTCCATTGTGAACATCCTGGGGACCCCCTTTGTCCCCAGGGCCCATTGTGACACCGTGGGGACCCCGCTTGTCCTCAGGGCCCATTGTGACATTCAGGGGACCTCTCTTTGTCCCCAGGGCCTATTGTGACATCCTGGGGAACCCCCTTGTCTCCAGTCCCATTGTGATGTCCCAGGACCCCCCATTTTCCTTAGGGCCCATTGTGAAATCCGGGGGAACCCCCCCTTTCTCCTCAGGGCCCATTGTGACGTCCTGGGGACCCCCCTTTGTCCCCAGGGCCCATTGTGACGTTCAGGGGAACCACCTTTGTCCCCAGGGCCTATTGTGACATCCTGGGACACCCCCTTTGTCCCCAGGGCCCATTGTGACGTCCCAGGACCCCCCATTGTTCCCAGGGCCCATTATGAAATCCTGGGGACCCCCCCTTTGTCCCCAGGGCCCATCGTGGCACCATGGGGATCCCACCTTTGTCCCCAGGGCCCATTGTGACAGGGTGGGACCCCCCTTGTTCCCAGGGCCCATTGTGACATCCTGGGGATCCCCCATTGTCCCCAGGGCCCATTGTGACATCCTTAGGATGCCCTTTGTCCCCAGGGCCCATTGTGACATCCCAGGACCCCCCCTTGTCCCCAGGGCCCATTGTGACATCCTGGGGACCCCCTTTGTCCGCAGAGCCCATTGTGACATCCTGGGGAGCCCCCTTTGTCCCCAGAGCCTATTGTGACATCCTGGGGACCCCTCTTTGTCCCCAGGGCCCATTGTGACAGGGTGGGACCCCCCTTGTCCCCAGAGCCCATTGTGACATTCTGGGGACCCCTTTGTCACCAGAGCCCATTGTGATATCCTAGGGACCCTCGCTTTGTCCCCAGGGCCCATTGTGACATCCTTGGGACCTCATTTGTCCCCAAGGCCCATTGTTGTACCATGGGGACCCCCTTTGTCCCCACGGCCCATTGTGACAGCGATGACAGCGGTGTCAGTGATCAGGACACGGAACCACGGGCGCAGCTCCATGCGGTGCTTTATTCCAGCGCTGGGAAACCCGGGGTTCGCACCCAGAGCTTCCAACAGCTGATTCAGACTGCACCTTATTTATACAAGTTGGTCACACACATATTCCTTATAACCCCTGACAACCATGAGCACATCCCACACCTATTCTAACACAAACTGTCTGTCTAAGAGATGTTAAGCAACATTCACATGTTTATCAGTTATTTCTAAGGTACCAACTTGAAAAGAATAAATCATAAATGTATGTCAACCTTAAGAATAAAGCTTGGTTACAGCTACCTGCTTTAAAAGAATATATCATAAATGTATGTCAACCTTAAGAATAAAGCTTGGTTACAGCTACCTGCTTTAGAAGAATATATCATAAATGTATGTCAGCTTTAAGAATAAGGCTTGGTTACAGCTACCTATAAAGAATATATCGTAAATGTATGTCAACCTTAAGAATAAGGCTTGGCTACAGCTACCTGCTTTAGAAGAATATATCATAAATGTATGTCAGCTTTAAGAATAAGGCTTGGTTACAGCTACCTATAAAGAATATATCGTAAATGTATGTCAACCTTAAGAATAAGGCTTGGCTACAGCTACCTGCTTTAGAAGAATATATCATAAATGTATGTCAGCTTTAAGAATAAGGCTTGGTTACAGCTACCTATAAAGAATATATCGTAAATGTATGTCAACCTTAAGAATAAGGCTTGGCTACAGCTACCTGCTTTAGAAGAATATATCATAAATGTATGTCAACTTTAAGAATAAGGCTTGGTTACAGCTACCTTTAAAAGAATATATCGTAAATCTACATCAACTTTAAGAATAAGGTTTGGTTACTGTCTTAAAGTTAATCCAACCGTAACAGATCAGTGATACCCAGGGATCCAACCGTAACAGATCAGTGATACCCAGGGATCCAACCGTAACAGATCAGTGACACCCAGGGATCCAACCGTAACAGGTCAGTGACACCCAGGGATCCAACCGTAACAGGTCAGTGATACCCAGGGATCCAACCGTAACAGATCAGTGATACCCAGGGATCCAACCGTAACAGATCAGTGATACCCAGGGATCCAACCGTAACAGATCAGTGACACCCAGGGATCCAACCGTAACAGGTCAGTGATACCCAGGGATCCAACCGTAACAGGTCAGTGATACACAGGGATCCAACCGTAACAGGTCAGTGATACCCAGGGATCCAACCGTAACAGGTCAGTGATACACAGGGATCCAACCGTAACAGGTCAGTGATACCCAGGGATCCAACCGTAACAGATCAGTGATACCCAGGGATCCAACCGTAACAGGTCAGTGATACCCAGGGATCCAGCTGTAACAGGTCAGTGACACCCAGGGATCCAGCTGTAACAGGTCAGTGACACCCAGGGATCCAACCGTAACAGGTCAGTGATACCCAGGGATCCAACCGTAACAGATCAGTGACACCCAGGGATCCAACCGTAACAGGTCAGTGATACCCAGGGATCCAACCGTAACAGGTCAGTGATACCCAGGGATCCAACCGTAACAGGTCAGTGATACCCAGGGATCCAACCGTAACAGGTCAGTGATACCCAGGGATCCAACCGTAACAGGTCAGTGATACCCAGGGATCCAACCGTAACAGGTCAGTGATACCCAGGGATCCAACCGTAACAGGTCAGTGATACCCAGGGATCCAACCGTAACAGATCAGTGATACCCAGGGATCCAACCGTAACAGGTCAGTGACACCCAGGGATCCAACTGTAACAGGTCAGTGATACCAAGGGATCCAACCGTAACAGATCAGTGATACCCAGGGATCCAACTGTAACAGATCAGTGACACCCAGGGATCCAACCGTAACAGGTCAGTGATACCCAGGGATCCAGCCGTAACAGGTCAGTGATACACAGGGATCCAACCGTAACAGGTCAGTGATACACAGGGATCCAACTGTAACAGGTCAGTGATACACAGGGATCCAACCGTAACAGGTCAGTGATACCCAGGGATCCAACCGTAACAGATCAGTGACACCCAGGGATCCAACTGTAACAGGTCAGTGATACCCAGGGATCCAACCGTAACAGATCAGTGATACCCAGGGATCCAACCGTAACAGGTCAGTGATACCCAGGGATCCAGCTGTAACAGGTCAGTGACACCCAGGGATCCAGCCGTAACAGGTCAGTGACACCCAGGGATCCAACCGTAACAGGTCAGTGATACCCAGGGATCCAACCGTAACAGGTCAGTGATACCCAGGGATCCAACCGTAACAGATCAGTGACACCCAGGGATCCAACCGTAACAGATCAGTGACACCCAGGGATCCAACCGTAACAGGTCAGTGATACCCAGGGATCCAACCGTAACAGGTCAGTGATACCCAGGGATCCAACCGTAACAGGTCAGTGATACCCAGGGATCCAACCGTAACAGGTCAGTGATACCCAGGGATCCAACCGTAACAGATCAGTGATACCCAGGGATCCAACCGTAACAGATCAGTGACACCCAGGGATCCAACTGTAACAGGTCAGTGATACCCAGGGATCCAACCGTAACAGATCAGTGACACCCAGGGATCCAACCGTAACAGATCAGTGATACCCAGGGATCCAACCGTAACAGATCAGTGATACCCAGGGATCCAACCGTAACAGGTCAGTGATACCCAGGGATCCAACCGTAACAGGTCAGTGATACCCAGGGATCCAACCGTAACAGGTCAGTGATACCCAGGGATCCAACCGTAACAGATCAGTGATACCCAGGGATCCAACCGTAACAGATCAGTGATACCCAGGGATCCAACCGTAACAGGTCAGTGATACCCAGGGATCCAACCGTAACAGGTCAGTGATACCCAGGGATCCAACCGTAACAGGTCAGTGTTACCCAGGGATCCAACCGTAACAGGTCAGTGATACCCAGGGATCCAACCGTAACAGGTCAGTGATACCCAGGGATCCAACCGTAACAGGTCAGTGATACCCAGGGATCCAACTGTAACAGATCAGTGACACCCAGGGATCCAACTGTAACAGATCAGTGACACCCAGGGATCCAACTGTAACAGATCAGTGATACCCAGGGATCCAACCGTAACAGATCAGTGATACCCAGGGATCCAACTGTAACAGGTCAGTGATACCCAGGGATCCAACCGTAACAGATCAGTGATACCCAGGGATCCAACTGTAACAGGTCAGTGATACCCAGGGATCCAGCTGTAACAGATCAGTGATACCCAGGGATCCAACTGTAACAGATCAGTGATACCCAGGGATCCAACTGTAACAGATCAGTGGTACCCAGGGCAGAGCCAGCCAAGGCCCATCCCATACCTGTTCCAGAAGGGAACACCTTGTAAAACCGATCCCGTCACTAACACCTGCGGCTGAACTTCATCAAATGCCGAGATCAGAAGTTTCACGGCACCAGCTGCAACCTTGAGGAGACGAGATCGCCAAGATTTCCAGCAAAAAGGGGGCGCCAGGCCGGGTTCAACCGCCTTGGCCGCTTGGGTCCCACCAGTTCCTCACAATGAGCCAAAGGGGCAAAGCCCACTGTGAGGAGGCTGAGGAGCCTTCATCCAAAGACCCCAAGGACCCCTCCTCAAATGCACCCAGTGCCACTGCGCAGGAGAACAGGGGGCTCAGGGCTGTGGAAACGGTTCTGAGATCACCTCATGAACATGCACAGTTCTGGGGTCATTATGAACACTTACTGTAATTAACACACTTCCTGTTGTTAAAGGTGTGCGTGTTGGGCCGAGCGAATCTCCCGCGCACCCAGCGCTGTTTCGCTTGTGCTCTCATGATCCCGCGTTTAAAGAACACAATTAAAGAATTGGATTAAACAGCAGCGAGAGCCCGCAAGGGGCGACGGCGCCACCGCGGGGCTGCGCAGGGGCTGCACTGCGCAGGCGCGGAGCCGTGTCGGGAAGGGGAGGGACTTCCCGCTGGAAGCGGCACAGCCAATGGGCATCAGGAGGCCGCCTCCAGGCCAATGGCGGCTCGGGACGGGTGCGAGGGACGGTGACGGGCCGGCTGTGTGGCCAATGGCGGTGCCGGGGGCGTGACCATGCAGCCCGCCCCGGGAGCGGCGGCCCGGCCGTGGCGGTTCGTCCCCTGCTGCCGCCGGAGCGCCGCTGCCACGGGCGGCTCCTGCGGCTGCAGCGGCTGCGGGGGCGGGCGGGGGGCCCGGGGCTGCGGCCCCGCTGGCCGGGGCCGGGCGGTCGCCGTGTTGCCCCCGGGCGGTCGCCGTGTTGCCCCCGGGCGGTCGCCGTGTTGCCCCCGGGCGGCAGTGGGGGGGTCCCGCTGGTCGCCCCCGCAGTTCCGCGGTTGAAAATCCTCCTCACACCGCGCTGGGACCGCGATCGCCGCCAGTTCCGTCCCGGGTGAGCGGCGGGGCCGGATTTGGTTGGTGCGGGGGTTGTGGGGGGCGCGGGGCGGGTCTGGGGGTGCAGGGGAGCTGTGGGGGTTGGGGTGCAGCCGGCAGGAGGGACCAGGTTTGGGGGGCCCTGGGTCCCTTTGCGGGGGAGGGGAGGCCCTGCTGACCCTGCCTCCCCCAGCAAATCCCCCTGCGGGGCTCCCCCCGGACCCCCGATCGGTCCCCGCCCCCCGCGACTCCCTCAAGTCCCCCTGAACCTCAATGCCCCTTTTTGACCCCAAAACAGCCCCAAATGTGCCCCCCAATGTCCCTTTAACACACCCTCCCCCCAGTTCCCCCGCACCGAGGCCTCCAGTGTATAAATTAAATGTGTAACATTAAACGCGACATTTGAGCGTTAACTAAAAACCAACAAATGTTGACGTTTCTTAGAGGTTTTTGTTGAATTTTGGTTTCACGGAAGGGAGCGTTGTTGGAAATTTACTGCGATTAATGTTTTGCTTTAAAAACTTTTTGTATCTCAGAAGTGACCTGAACAGTTTGCTAAAGAACATTCCAAATTAAATTAATTTCCCATTAAATTTCTTGGGATTAAACGTCCGTCAGAGGCAGTGGTGCTTAAACCCCACTGCATTGGTCCCTCTCCGCATTCAAAATCCATCATTAAACAGTTAAATATTTCCCGTAATTAAACCCCTGTGATCTACATTCTGTAGTTTAAAAATGCGGTGACTGAGCGGTTGAACAGCCGATATCGCTCTGAGCGCGTGGCTCAATCTCTTGATTCAGCTCAGTTCATCCCCACCAACCCCGTCGCCGTTCATGGGAACGTACCCGGGTGGATGGAGGGGGCGGGCGGTGGGTGTGGGCTCCCTGGGCTTCAGCAAAGCCTCTGACACCGTCTGCACAGCATCCGCACAGCTGAGCTGGGGAGGGGTGCTCTGGGCAGTGGGGAGTGGGGGGTGCAAACTGGCTGAGAGGGAGAAGCCAGAGAGTGGTGGTCAATGGGCAGAGTCCGGTTGAGGCCTGGATCCAGTGCAGGGCCTCAGGGGCCAATATTATTCAATATATTCGTTAACGATTCGGATGAGGGAATTGAGTGACTGTCAGCAGGTTTGCTGGGGACACCAAGCTGGGAGGAGTGGGTGACCCTGGAAGCTGTGCTGCCATCAGAGACCTGGACAGGCTGGAGAGCTGGGGGGGATAACCTGGTGAGATTTAACAAGGGGAAGTGCAGAGTGCTGCACCTGGGCAGGAACAACCCCAGGGTCAGTATAGGCTGGGGAATGAGCTGTTAGAGAGCAGGGTAGGGAAAGGGAGCTGGGGTCCTGGGCACAGCAGGGTGACCATGAGCCAGCACTGGGCCCTTGTGGCCAGGAAGCCAATGGGACCTGGGGTGGGTTAGAAGGGGGTGGTCAGTGGGTCAGAGAGGTTCTCCTGCCCCTCTGCTCTGCCCTGGGGAGACCACACCTGGAATATTGTGTCCAGTTGTGGCCCCTCAGCTCCAGAAGGACAGGGAACTGCTGGAGAGAGTCCAGCGCAGCCACCAAGATGCTGGAGGGAGTGGAGCATCTCCCGTGTGAGGAAAGGCTGAGGGAGCTGGGCTCTTTAGTTTGGAGAAGAGGAGACTGAGGGGTGACCTCATTAATATTTATAAATATATAAAGGGTGAGTGCCAGGAGGATGGAGCCGGGCTCTTCTCGGTGGCAAACAATTATAGGACGAGGGGCAATGGGATCAAGCTGGAACACAAGAGGTTCCACTTAAATTTGAGAAAGAACTTCTTCTCAGTGAGGGTGGCAGAGCCTGGCCCAGGCTGCCCAGGGGGCTGTGGGGTCTCCTTCCCTGCAGACGTTCAAACCCCCTGGACATGTTCCTGTGCGACCTCTCCTGGGTGTTCCTGCTCCAGCAGGGGATTGCACTGGATGAGCTTTCGAGGTCCCTTCCAATCCCAAACACACCGTGATACTGTGATGCTGTGATTTCTGTGCTAAATCCTTTCCTTTCCCCCCGTGCCAGTGGGGGGGACCCAGAGGACCCACCCAGGCCCCCCCAGGTTTGTGGGAGCAGCACTGGGGAGGGGGCGCTTTTTCCCCCAGCTACGAATATAGAGACAATTTGTACAAAAGCTGTAAAGTGGGGGGAACGGCAACTTGGGGACCCCCAAACCACCACAGGGGGGTCCACATCACCCCATGCGCCCCATCACTTTTGGGGTGTCAGAGCCCCCCCCATGCAGCTGCCCCTCGGGGGTCCTGGGTGGGTTGTGAGGTCCCTGGGGGGCTGGAGGGGAGAAAGGGGAAAACCTGGGTTTGGGGGGGGTCCCAGGGGTTCTTGCGAGTGGGTCTGGGGGGGTCTCAGTGGTTTCTGGGATCCCTGGGGGGTCCCTGAGATCAAAAAGAATTTGGAGGCTGGCAGGGAACTTTGTGAGGGGAAGAGTGAAACATCCCTTTTCCCTCTGTTTCACAGCCCCAGCTTCTCTTCTCTGCCCTTCCTCCTCTCCCCTTCCTCCTCTCCCCTTCCTCCTCTCCCCTTCCTCCTCTCCCCTTCCCTCAGAACCCCATTCTGGTTTGGGATGAAGGGACCTCTGGAGATCATCCAGTCCAACCCCCCTGCTCCCGCGGGGTCCCAGAGCAGATCACACAGGATCCCAGGGGTCTGAATGTCTCACAGAAGGAGACTCCACACCCGCTCTGGGCAGCCTGGGCCGCGCTCTGGCACCTCCCAGCAAGCAAGTTTCTCCTTACGTTCAGATGGAGCCTCCTGGGTTTCAGTCTGTGCCCGATGCCCCTCACCCCGGCGCTGGGCACCACTGAACAGAGTCTGCTCCATCCTGACACCCACCTGAGATATTGATCCCATTGATCACATCCCTCTCAGCTTCTCTTCTCCAGCTCAACAGCCCCATCTCTCTCAGTCTCTCCTGATCAGAATGATGCTCCAGACCCCTCAGCATCTCTGTGTCCCTCCACTGGACTCCCTCCAGTAACTCCTTGTCCTTCTTCAACTGGGGAGCCCAGAACTGGACCCAGAACTGCAGATGCAGCTTCCCCAGGGTGGAGCAGAGGGGGAGGATTCACCTCTCTCACCTGCTGCTCACACTCTTCTTAATAAATATCCCCCAGGTACCCTCGGCCTCGTGACCACAAGGACACATTGGTGACTTGTGGCCAACCTGATGTCACCCAGAACTCCCAAGTCCTTCTCGCAGAGCTGCTTTCCAGCGGGTCCACCCCCAAACCGTGCTGGTACTGGACCCCTGCTGCCCCAGGAGGGGCCGGTATCGCCCCGGTATCGCGATGGGTGGCACCGACAGCCCCGGTATCGCGATGGGTGGCACCGACAGCCCCGGTATCGCAATAGCGAGCACTGATGGTCCTGGTATTGCGACAGGTGGCAACAACAGCGCTGGTATCGTCACAACAGCAGTGACGACGGCCCCAGTATCGTGATGGGCAGCAATGATGGCCCCAGTATCGCGATGGGTGGCACTGACGGCCCCGGTATCGCGATGGGTGGCACCGACAGCCCCGGTATCGCGATGGGTGGCACCGACGGCCCCGGTATCGCGATGGGTGGCACCGACGGCCCCGGTATCGTGATGGGTGGCACCGACAGCCCCGGTATCGCGATGGGTGGCACCAACAGCGCCCTAACGTGGTGCTCATCAGTAAGAAGGGAGGGAAGGGGGTTGCAGGGCAGCCATTGCTCGGGGTCTGCGGGATCTCCCTGTGCTTGTGGGAGCCCACGAGTCTTTGCATCACGCCTTGCGTTTTATTCTCTCTTCCTCTTTCAATTACTTATCTCACTTGTGTTTTTTTATCTTAGCCCATGAGTTTTCTTACTTTTGCTCCTCATATTCTTCATTCCCATCCTACTGAGGGGTGCGTGGGGCTGCTCTGCCAGCCACGGCTGCCCCACCGCAGCTCCCCAGGCCCTCACGTCTCCCATCCCAGCAACAGCAGTGGCCGCGGCAGTGATTTCTTTCCTCTCCCTTTTGCAGCCTCCTTGCGCTCGTCCTCTCCACGCCGATCTCTCCTGGCTTCCTCCAGCTGCTGTGTCCTCTGGGTAAGTGCAGCTCGACCCCTCCCAAGATGCTCTCGAGTTGGCTGGGGTTTCTAAAACAGAGGGAAAAGGGATGTCTCACTTTTCCTCAGGCAGAGTTTCCTCCCAGACCCCTTTTACCCCCTGCGCTCTCCACAGACCCCAGTTACCGTTTCTGTTCCGATGGGGAACATCTCACTGTGCTGTGCATGGCCAAGATGATGAGGACTCTGGACAGGAAATCCCTTCCAAGCGCAGCTTTCCTCTCACCGTTGGGCAGCGACAACAGCCCCGGTATCGCGACAGCAGCACCGACGGCCCCGGTATCGCGACAGCAGCACCAACAGCCCCGGTATCGCGACAGCAGCACCGACAGCCCCGGTATCGCGACGGGCAGCAGTGATGGAGCTGGTATTGCGATGGCAGCACTGACGGCCCTGATATTGTGATGGGCAGTGACAGGGGCCCTGGTATCGTGATGGGCAGAACCAACAGCTCCAGTATCGTGATGGGCAGCACTGACAGCCCCGGTATCGCAATGGGCAGCAACAACGACCCCGGTATTGCGAAGGGTGGCACCGACGGCCCCGGTATCGCAATAGGGAGCACTGATGGTCCTGGTATCGCGACAGGTGGCAACAACAGCGCTGGTATCGTCACAACAGCAGTGACGACGGCCCCAGTATCGTGATGGGCAGCAACGATGGTCCTGGTAGCGCGATGGGTGGCACCGACAGCCCCGGTATCGTGATGGGTGGCACCGACGGCCCCGGTATCGTGACAGCAATAAATCTCAAGACCTCCCAAAATAAATCCCCCTTCCATCCCTCCTGGTGTGACAAGACCCTTAATTAACATTTCATTAATCAAACAACTCAACCCCCCCGTTGTCACAAATCGCTGCATTAACGAACTTCAACTCATTCCAGACCCAGTTTATTAAGCAAAGCAGAAAGCGCGTTAAATAGAAAGAAAAACACCAAAACCCCTGTTTCTCGGCTCAGATCGGGGCGCTTTACGGCACCATTTTGCCACCATTTCCCTTTCCGGTTCTTCCCACCGCGAGCAGCCGCTGCCCGTTGATCTCACAGCGGCGTTTTTTCCCAATCTCGCAGGATTTCAGCCCAATTCCGGCCCCGTTCCGTGCGCCCCCTGGTGCCGGAGATGACGATCGGGCGCCAGCTCTTCCCATCAAACCCGATGCCGAGAAACCAAACCCCCCGTGGTCGCTTCTTCAAACACGCGCAGATTCACCCCTTTTCTCCCCAAAAACCCCCTCTGGATGCGCCGTCCGGTGGGAAAGCCGACGGTGGTTTCGGCGCGGGGGTTTCCTGAGGGCGCAAACCTACCCCGGGCGCTGCTCCGGCGCCGCGATCCCCATTTCGGCTGGTTCCTCGATTTTAAGGCGCTTCGGGGGCGGCTCGGTCCCGGCTTGCGGCTCCAGCATCGCCATTTCGGATGGTTTGTCCTCAATTCTCCAGCGTTTTGGGGGCTGCTTGGTCCCGGCCTGCGGCTCCAGCACCAGCGCTGCAATCACCATTTCAGCTGGTTTCTCCTCAATTTTAAAGCGCTTCAGGGGCGGCTCGGTCCCGGCCTGCGGCTCCGGGATCACCATTTCGGCTGGTTCCCCTTCAATTCTTAAGCGCTTCAGGGGTGGCTTGGTCCCGGCCTGCGGCTCCAGCATCGCCATTTCGGTTGGTTTCTCCTCTATTTTCATGCATTTTGGTGGTGGCTCGGTCTCAGCCGGCGGTTCCGGCGTCACAATCGCCATTTCGGTTGGTTTCTCAATTTCCAAGTGCTTCAGGGGCGGCTCGGTCCCGGCCCGTGGCTCTGGTGCCGCAATCACCGTTTCGGCTGGTTCCTCCTCAATTTTCAGGTATTTTGGTGGTGGCTCGGTCCCGTCCTGCAGCTCCGGTGCCGCAATCACCGTTTCGGCTGGTTCCTCCTCAATTTTCAGGCGCTTTGGGGGCGGCTCCATCCCAGCTTGCAGCTCCGACTCCGGCATGGCCATTTCACCTGGTTTCTCCTTGATTTCAAAGCATTTTGGGGGCGGCTCGGTCCCCACCTGCAGCTCCAGTGCCACAATCACCATTTCAGCTGCTTTCTCCTCAATTTTAAGGCATTTTGGGGGCGGCTCGGTCCCGGCCGGTGGCTCTGGTGCTGGCACCACAATCTCCATTTTAGCTGGTTTCTCCTCAATATTCAGGCACTTTGGTGGTGGCTCAGTCCCGGCCTGCGGCTCTGGCTCCGGCATCTCCATTTCAGCTGCTTTCTCCTCAATCTTCACACACACTCCCGAGGATGGCACTGGAGCTTCCGGGGACGGCACTGGAGCTCCCGGGGACAGCACTGGAGCTCCCGAGGATGGCACTGGAGCTCCCGGGGATGGCACTGGAGCTCCCGGGGACAGCACTGGAGCTCCCGGGGACAGCACTGGAGCTCCCAGGAACAGCACTGGAGCTCCCAGGGATGGCACTGGAGCTCCCGAGGATGGCACTGGAGCTCCCGGGGATGGCGCTCGAGTTTCCAGGAATGGCACTGGAGCTCCCAGGGATGGCACTGGAGCTCCCGAGGATGGCACTGGAGCTCCCGAGGATGGCGCTCGAGTTTCCAGGAATGGCACTGGAGCTCCCAGGGATGGCACTGGAGCTCCCGGGGATGGCGCTCGAGTTTCCAGGGATGGCACTGGAGCTCCCAGGGATGGCACTGGAGCTCCTGGGGATGGCACTGGAGCTCCCAGGGACGGCACTGGAGCTCCCGGGGATGGCACTGGAGCTCCCGGGGATGGCACTGGAGCTCCCGGGGATGGCACTGGAGCTCCCAGGGACGGCACTGGAGCTCCCAGGGACGGCACTGGAGCTCCCGAGGATGGCGTTGGAGCTCCTGGGGATGGCGCTGGAGCTCCCGGGGACGGTGCTGGAGCTCCCGGGGATGGCGCTGGAGCTCCCGGGGACGGTGCTGGAGCTCGCCATGGACAGCAGGGTCAACACTGCAACCGACACGGGGTGGGGGAAACGGGGTGATGGGACATGGGGATGTTGGGGTTCGGGGGGGAAATGGGGTGATATGAGGTGGGGATGTTGGGGTTTGGGGGGGAAAGGGGGATGTGACATGGGGGTGTTGGGGTTTGGGGAAAGGGGGATGTGACATGGGGGTGTTGGGGGAAAGGGGGATGTGACATGGGGGTGTTGGGGTTTGGGGAAAGGGGGATGTGACATGGGGGTGTTGGGGTTTGGGGAAAGGGGGATGTGACATGGGGGTGTTGGGGTTTGGGGGTGGAAATATGGGATCCAACAAGGAAAAGCTGGGGTTTTTCAAGGAAAAGCGTGATACGACAATGGGTACGATTCAAGGAAAAGTTGGAGTTGGTCAAGAAAAGATGCGATATGATAAAGGAAATGTTGGGGTTTGTCAAGAAAAGGTGTGATAGGACAAGGAAAAGTTGGGTTTTGTTGAGAAAAGACGTGATAGGACAAGCAAAAGTTGGGTTTATGTCAAGAAAAGACACGATAGGACAAGGAAAAGTTGGGTTTGTCAAGAAAAGGTGCAATAGGACAAGGAAAAGTTGGGTTTTGTTGAGAAAAGACGTGATAGGACAATGGAAACGTTGGGTTTATGTCAAGAAAAGACAATAGGACAAGGAAAAGTTGGGTTTTGTCAAGAAAAGACACGATAGGACAATGGAAACGTTGGGTTTTGTCAAGAAAAGACACGATAGGACAAGCAAAAGTTGGGTTTATGTCAAGAAAAGACACGATAGGACAAGGAAAAGTTGGGTTTGTCAAGAAAAGGTGCAATAGGACAAGGAAAAGTTGGGTTTTGTTGAGAAAAGACGTGATAGGACAATGGAAACGTTGGGTTTATGTCAAGAAAAGACAATAGGACAAGGAAAAGTTGGCTTTTATCAAGAAAAGACACGATAGGTCAAGGAAAAGTTGGAGTTGGTCAAGATAAGACGCAATAGGACAAGGAAAAGTTGGGTGTATGTCAAGAAAAGATGCAATAGGACAACAGAAACGTTGGGTTCTGTCAAGAAAAGACGTGATAAGACAAGGAAAAGTTGGGTTTTGTTGAGAAAAGATGCGATAGGACAAGGAAAAGTTGGGTTTTGTTGAGAAAAGATGCGATAGGACAATGGAAACGTCAGGTTTCGTCAAGAAAAGGTGCGATACAACAATGGGTACGATACGAGAAGGAAAAGTTGGGTTTATGTCAAGAAAAGACGCGCTACAACAAGGAAAAGTTGGGTTTTGTCAAGAAAAGGTGCGATAGGACAATGGAAACGTTGGGTTTGGTCAAGAAAAGGTGCGACATGATAATGGGTACGATACGAGAAGGAAAAGTTGGGTTTTGGGGACAAAAGGCGCGATACGGGACAGCGGAAAACGAGCCAACCAGGTGGAGCGGAGAGCAAGAAAGACACGGAGAAACGTCACTATTTCTACCCAAAAGGCAGCGTTGGGAGCCCCAAGAGCAGCGACGACCCCCCCGGGGCCCAGGTGGGGTGGGCCAGGCACCCAATGCGTGCGATACCTGGGTCGGGCGCCTGCGGGTCGGTGTCCATGTCCCCCCAGGGCTTCCAGACCAGCTCCGCGCGCTCCTCGTCCTGCTGCGCCTGCGCTGGGTCGCGCAGGGCCGGCAGCTCCGCCTGGAAGCCGCTCCCCACGTTGATCTGCCTGGAGAGGGGACGGGAGGCGGTGACGGGGACCGCGGCGGCGCGGCGGGGGGGACGGGGGCGTTCTGAGCGCTCACGGCATCATCGTGCTCCGATCGGCACCGAAACCGCGCGGTTCGGCCGAAAACCACAGGGATTCGCTCCGAGACGCGGCAGAGTGGGAGAGACGCCCTGCGAGGGCTCGGAACAACAAAGCGTTGCCGGGGTTCCGCCGCGACATCAGCGCCGCCGGTGACATCAGCGCCTCGTGTTCCGTTCGGAATGGACGTCAATGGGTCCTGGCGGGCCAAACGAGGGGCAGGAAAAGCGCGACGCACCCGTTTTGCGCCCGTTTTTGGTGGTTTGGGGACTCACGGCCGGACGCTGATTTTGGGGGCGTCCTTCACCAGGCACAATCCCAAGTCGCCGTCCATTCTGCCTGCGGGATATTGAGAAATAGAGGGGAAAAGCAACGCTCAGGATCAAAATCATCGTGCCGAGACCGTTCCTCGGCGTCACAACCACAAATTGTCCCAATTCCCATCGTTTTGGTGAAATCGGTCGCTGATGGATCATCCCAATGGGGTTTTGCAGTCGATCGCAGCACTCGGGTGGTTTTTACACCCGATATCACAGCGAATCCCTGGGGGGGTTGTTTCCATCCCATATTCCACAAAATCACCCATTTTGGGGGTTTTTGGGGAGCACAAGCTCTGCGTTTGCCACCACAAACCAGCGAGGGGACGCCGAACCCAAACCGGGTTCAACGGGCGGTTTTACACCGGGATCGCTCGGCCCGGGTTGAGATAAACCCCCCGTAAACCACAACCATAAAGCGGGGTGTTCCCCCCAAAGCGCTACGTGGGGACATCCGCATCGCACCGAATTAACCCCGCGGGGCGGCCGAAAGCGCTTCAATCCCGGTGTCGGGATCACGAGGGGTTTCGGCCTCCGTCGCCTTTTTTGCTGCGAGATCTTCCCATCCGGAGACGCATTTTCGGTGACCTGGGCAACATCGAACGAGAAAAGGGTTAAAGGTGGAAAACGCACAAAATCACACGGGCGTTTATCTGCTTTTCCTCCTTTTTTGGCTCAAAAGCAAGCAGCGAACCCCAAAATGAGGGGTCTGGGGACCCTCCGGTCCTGCTGATGCTTCCTCCCTTTCACCCAACTCGAGGCGATCGCCGGGTTCCGTATTTCGGATCAATAACCCAGCGGGAGCCTGGAGCCTCCCAGAGCCCGTCCCTGGGGTAGCGGCCGCCGAGCGCGTCCCCATAGCGTTATTTGGGTGTAATTTGGGGGGTTCTGGGGCACGTAGCACCCTTGGTTCAGCCAGGGACACACACACGGGTGCTCCGGGAAGCGACTCCGGCGCCGCCGGTTGCCGAATCATCGCACAACCATCCAAGTACTCCTCACCCACCTTGTTTCTTGTCACTGGAACCAACACCGGGATCACCAGGGGGGTGTTTTCGGACAGCGTCGGGGGTTCGGAGGCGCCGTTTCCATCTCCCAACGATGGTTTCGCGGTGTTTGCATCGCCCGCGTCGCGCACCTGAGCACAAACGGAACCGGGAGCGTCGGTGGCGCTGGAGGATATCAAAGCGCTTTGCAAACTGCTCTTCCCAATTATTTCTCCATTATATAACGAGGATAATAAAACCCGCTACGCTAAACACGACCCGAACCGGGCGGGAGCGCGCAACGCGAATCTTTACACCGCAGCGATTCCCTGTTTCTCGTTTTCTCACCCCGTCATCTCCACTCAATCGGCAGCGACTTTCACAAATCATCCAATTACGCACAATTTGGTAACGACCCCCGCAAAGGGCTTCGACGGCACCGCCGTCCCCCTCGCCGCCTTCGCTCAGATCCCCGCTCAATGAGCAGCACCCATGGGTGCCCGTTACCTGCCCCCTCTCGGCGTCCACCGACCACCCGTGGTTCCGGCACATGGAGACGCCGCCATCCTCAACCGGAGCAGCCGCCAAGTGGCTAAAGTGACAAAAATCAGGATAAATAGGTAAAAAAATCAACATTATAAAGTCGCGGCGCTTTTAGAACAGATGGCGTAGTCGGCACTGAAGCTCCAGGCAGGTGGAGCTTGCCCGGTGGAATCAATCGGCGTTCGGTCTCAAAGGTTTCAAGCCAAAAGGGTTAAATAACAAGGATTTAAGGCAAACGTGCCCTCGAGCTCCCACGGGTTCACTCACCGCCCGGCGCAGGCGTTTTCCTCCGCGCCGCGGTCGGCAGGCGGTAGATGTTCCCACCCTGCACGAGAGAAGCAACGGTGGCGGGCAGGGGTTGTTCTGCCGTTAATAAATGCTCATCATTAATAGATAGCGACCGTTAATCAATACCGATTGTTGATAAATACCAGCCACCGTTAATAAATACTGACCGTCATTAGTAAATACTGATCATCCTTAATAAATACTGATCGCCGTTAATAAATACTGACCATCATTAATAAATACTGATCATTATTAATAAATGCTGATCACCATTAATAAATATTGGTCTTTATTAATAATGCTGATTGTCATTAATAAATACTGATCATCATTAATGAATACTGATCATCATTAATACTGATCGTTATTAATAAATACTGATCGCCATTAATAAATACTGACCATCATTAATAAATACTGGTTATCATTAATACTGATCGTTATTAATACATACTGATCATTATTAATAAATGCTGATCACCATTAATAAATATTGATCCTTATTCATATTGCTGATCATCATTAATAAATACTGACCATCATTAATAAATACTGATCATCATTAATAAATACCAATCGTTATTAATAAATACTGACCGTCATTAATAAATACTGATTGTCATTAATAAATACTGATCGCTATTAATAAATACTGACCATCATTAATAAATACTGATCGCCATTAATAAATACTGACCATCACTAATAAATACTGATCGTTATTAATAAATGATCACCATTAATAAATATTGATCCTTATTAATAATGCCGATTGTCATTAATAAATACTGACCATCATTAATAAATACTGATCATCATTAATACTGATCCTTATTAATAAATACTGATCACCATTAATAAAAACTGACCATCATTAATAAATACTGATTGTCCTTAATAAATACTGACTATCATTAATAAATACTGACTGTCCTTAATAAATACTAACCACCATTCATAAATACTGACTGTCCTTAATAAATGCTGACTGTCACTAATAAATACTGATTGTTATTAATAAATACTGATCATCATTAATAAATAATGATCATCATTAATAATACTGATCGTCATTAATAAATACTGACCATCATTAATAAATAGTGATCGTCATTAATAAATACTGACTGTTATTAATAATTACTGATCACCATTAATAAATACTGATCGTCCTTAATAAATACTGACCATCATTAATAAATACTGATCACCATTAATAAATACTGACCATCACTAATAAACACTGGTCGTTATTAATAAATACTGATCACCATTAATAAATATTGATCCTTATTAATAATGCTGATCGTCATTAATAAATACTGACCATCATTAATAAATGCTGATTGTCCCTAATAAATACTGACCATCATTAATAAATACTGATCGTCATTAATAAATACGGTTATTAATAATTACTGATCACCACTAATACTGATCGTCATTAATAAATACTGACCATCATTAATAAATACTGAGCGTCATTAATAAATACTAGCCGTTATTAATAATTACTGATCACCATTAATAAATACTGATCATCATTAATAAATACTGACCATCATTACTAAATACTGATCAGTAGTAAATACTGAGCTCAAGGCTCAGGTCGGACTCCAGGCTCAGGTTGGGCTCCAGGCTCAGGTCGGGCTCCAGGCTCAGGTCGGGCTCCAGGCTCAGGTCGGGCTCCAGGCTCAGGTTGGGCTCCAGGCTCAGGTTGGGCTCCAGGCTCAGGTCGGGCTCCAGGCTCAGGTTGGGCTCCAGGCTCAGGTCGGGCTCCAGGCTCAGGTCGGGCTCCAGGTCGGGCTCCAGGCTCAGACTGGGCTCCAGGCTCAGGTCCAGCGCTTCCCCGCAGAGCAGCCCGGGGCTCTGGGCAAAGCCACGCAGCTCGTCGCCCAAGGGAAACAGGTCCATGGTCACCGGGCTCCAAACACCCCGGAGCAAAAACCAGAGCGGCCCCAGGACACCCGGGCTCCCAAAGAGCCTGGAAAAGGGACACAAAGAGTTAAATTGGGGGGAGTGAAGTGGCTGCTGATGCTGAGAAACCCCCGGGGGTTCGGGGCTGGGGGGAAAGGGGGGATCTGTATGAAAACTGCTCTGGGGAAAAGGGGGGAAGGGGTTGGGCTGCACGGGAATGGGAGGAGGGACGGGAAAACGGGAGAGGGAAACGGGGGAAGAGGGAAAAGGGGGAAAAGGGGGAAAAAGGGGGGAAAGGGGGAAAAGGGGGAAAAAGGGAAAAGAGGGGAAGAGGGGGAAAGGGGGGAAAGAGGGAAAAAGGGGGGAAAAGGGGAAGAGGGGGGAAAGGGGGAAAGAGGAAAAAGAGGGGGAAAGGGGGGAAAGAGGGGAAGAGGGAAAAGGAGGGAAAGAAGGAAAAAAGGGGGAAGAGGGGGAAGAGGGAAAAAGGGGGGGAAAGGGGGGAAGAGGAAAAAGAGGGAAAAGGGGGGGAAAGGGGGGGAAGAGGAAAAAGAGGGAAAAGGGGGGAAAGAGGGGAAGAGGGAAAAAGGGAGGAAAGAGGGAAAAGGGGGGAAGAGGGGAAGAGGGGGGAAAAGGGGGGAAAGAGGAAAAAGAGGGAAAAGGGGGGAAAGAGGGGAAGAAGGAAAAAAGGGGGAAAGAGGGAAAAAGGGGGAAACAGGGATAAAGGGGGAAAGAGGAAAAATATGGAAAAAGGGGGGAAAGAGGGAAAAGGGGGAAAAGACGGAAAAGGGGGTGAAAGGGGGGGAAGGGAAAAAGAGGGGAAAGAGGGATAAAGGGGGGAAAAGAGGGGAAAGAGGGAAAAAGGGAAAGAGGGGAAAGAGGAAAAAGGGGGGAAAAGAGGGGAAAGAGGGAAAAAGAGGGGAAGAGGGATAAAGGGGGAAGAGAGAAAAGGGGGGCAAGAGGGGAAAGAGGAGAAAGGGGGGGAAAGAGGAAAAAGAGGGAAAAAGGGGGGGAAAGGGAAAAAGGGGGGAAAGAGGGATAAAGGGGGAAAAGGGGGCAAAAGAGGGAAGAGGGGGAGGAAAGAGGGAAAAAGTCTGTGGGGGGATTGATGGCGGATCCGCCCCAGCCCCGGGGTCTCTCCTGGAGGGGAGGGACGGGCGGGCTCCAGCGGGGGTGCTGAGGAGATGAGGGGACACGAGGGGACCCGAGGGACACGAGGGGACGATGAAGGGACCCGAGGGACGCGAGGGGACACGATGGGACATGAAGGGACACGAGGGACCCGAGGGGACGCGATGGGACATGAAGGGACACGAGGGACCCGAGGGGACGCGATGGGACATGAAGAGACACGAGGGACCCGAGGGGACGCGATCTCCTAACCCGGCGTTTCCCGCCCCGGCGCTTCCCGCCCGCCGGCGCCGCGGCCACGCCCCCTCGCCGCCGGCCACGCCCCCTCGCCGGCGTCACGTGCCGGGGGTGTGTGGCGGGAAAAGGCGGGAGGGAGGAGAGGGAGGCGCCGCCGTTTTGGTGGAGGTTGTGAGGGGAGCTGGGGGTCGGCGGGAGGGGCATTGGGGGTCGGTGTGGGGGGAGGAATTGGGGTCGGTGTGAGGGGCATTGGGGGGCCGGGGGGGGACATTGGGGGTCGGTGTGAGGGGGGGATTTGGGGGGCAGTGTGGGGGTGGGGATTTGGGGTCGGTGTGAGGGGGGAATTGGGGGGCGGTGTGGGGGAGGAACTGGGGGTCGGTGTGAGCGGGACATTGGGGGTCGGTGTGGGGAGGAATTGGGGATCGGTGGGGGGGGCTTGGGGGGTCGGTGTGAGGGGGAATTGGGGGTCGGTGGGGGGGGAAGTTGGGGGTTGGTGTGGGGAGGATTTGAGGGGTCAGTGTGGGGAGGATTTGGGGGTCGATGTGAGGGGCATTAGGGGTTGGTGTGGGGGGCAGGAACTGGGGGTCAGTGTGTGGGGGGGCATTGGGGGTCGGTGCGAGGGGGAATTAGGGTCCAGTGGGGGGGCACTGGGGGTCGGTGTTTGAGGGGGGAATTGGGGGGTCGGTGTGGGGGGGTCAGTGCAGGGGGCCCTTGGGGGTCGGTGTGAGGGGGCATTGGGGGTCAGTCTGGGGAGGAATTGGGGGTCGGGGGGGCATTTGGGGGTCGGTGGGGGGGAGCTGGGGGTCGGGGTTTGGGGGGAGCTGGGGGTCGGGTGGGGGGTGGATTGAGGGTCGGTGTGAAGGGAATGGGGGGACCATGAGGGGAACGGAGGCGCAGAAACAACTTTACAGCCTCCGGAGCCATGAACCTCCACACCCCGCAGGGCTCCAGAGCAGCTGCGTTCGTTTCGCCGTCGGGCGCAAGGGGAGCGATGGTTCCACCCCTCGTGCGCCGCTCCGAGCGGCAGGAGCTGCGTTTAAATACAGCGAGGTGCTCGTGTCCCAACGACCCCGGAGCGCCCGCACACATCCAGAACCTTTCCCGCTCATCACTGCCGTAGTCTCCGCCTGGACGCCCCCTGTTCGCCTGCGCGGCGCCACCTGGTGCTCTGGAGGAGGGGTCTTTGGATGAAGGCTCCTTCAGCTTCCTCAGGTTTGGCTCCTTGTGTTGAATGGACTGGGACCCAAGCTCCAGGTCGGTTGAACCCAGCCTGGCGCCCCCTTTTTGCTGTAAATCTCGGTTCTCTCGTCCCCTCGAGTTCACAGCTGGTGCCGTAAAACTCCTGATCCTGGCACTGCTGGGTTCTGGTTTCCTTACCATGAGTTCACCTAAAGCTCTGAACTAAGGGCTCGTGTGGCTCAGCCCTAAAGTGTTGGCTCGTTAGTGGGCACCCAATTATGTTTTGTTAACCCTTAAAATGTTCGTGCCCTCTATCAGACCCAGGAGTTCGGGCGGGGATTCAGTTCAGGAGGGACCCGGGAGTAACCCTAAGGACCCAGTAGTTGGGGGGTGTCAAGGGTTAAGATCGTGAAACCGTGGGGACCCCTAATGTCCCCAGGGGCCATTGTGACATCTGGGGACCCTGCATTGTCCCCATGGTGTTGTGACACCATGGGGACCCACTTTGTCCCCAGGGCCCATTGTGACGTCTCAGGATCCTCCATTGTCCCCAGGGCCCATTGTGACATTCTGGGGACCCCAAATGTCCCCAGGGCCCATTGTGACATTCTGGGGACCCCCTTTGTCCCCAGGGCCCATCGTGGCACCGAGGGGACCCCCCCCCCCTAGTCCCCAGGGCCCATTGTGGCACCATGGACACCCCCTTTGTCCCCAGGGCCCATTGTGACATCCCAGGACCCCACCTTGTCCCCAGGGTCCCTTCTGACAGGGTGGGTACCCCCCTTTCTCCCCAGGGCTCATTGTGACGTCCCAGGACCCCTCGTTGTCCCCAGTGCCCATTGTGACATCCTGGGGACCCCCCTTGTCCCCAGGGCCCATTGTGAAATCCGGGGAACCCCCTGGTCTCCAGGGCCCATAGTGGTACCGTGGGGACTCGTCCTGTCACTTGGGTCCATTGTGACACCATGGGGACCCCGCCTTTGTCCCCAGTACCCATTGTGACATCCTGGGGACCCCTTTGTCCCCGGGGCCCATTGTGGCATCCTGGGGACCCCCCTTTGTCCCCAAGGCCCATTGTGACACCGTGGGGACCCCACTTCTTTCCAGGACCCATTGTGGCATTCTGGGGACTTCCTTTGTCCCCAGGGCCCATTGTGACATCCTGGAGACCCCCTTTAACCCCAGAGCTCGTTGTCGCACCATGGGGACCCCCTTTGTCACTGGGGCCCATTGTGACATCCCAGGACCCCCCATTGTCCCCAGGGCCCATTGTGACACCGTGGGGACCCCGCCTTTTCCCCAGGGCCCATTGTGACGTCTCAGGACCCCCTTTGTCCCCAGGGCCCACTGTGGCACCATGGGGACCCCCTTTGTCCTCTGGGCCCATTGTGACATTCCAGGACCCCACTTTGTCCCCAGGGCCCATTGTGACACCGTGGGGACCCCCCTTGTCCCCAGGGCCCATTGTGACAATTAAGGGACCCCCTTTGTCCCCAGGGCCCATTTTGACATCCCAGGACCCCACTTTGTCCACAGTGCTCATTGTGAAATTCTGGGGACCCCCCCTTGTCCCCAGGGCTCATTGTGACAGCCGAGGACCTTACTTTGTCCCCAGGGCCCATTGTGACATCCCAGGACCCCCCACTGTCTCCAGTGCCCATTGTGACATCATGGGGACCCCCTTTGTCCTCTGGGCCCATTGTGACATTCCAGGACCCCACTTTGTCCCCAGGGCCCATTGTGACACCGTGGGGACCCCCCTTGTCTCCAGGGCCCATAGTGGCACTGTGGGCACTCATCACTTGGGCCCATTGTGACATCCTGGAGACCCCCCTTTATCCCCAGGGCCCATTGTGACACCGTGGAGACCCCATTTGTCACTGGGGCCCATTGTGACATCCCAGGACACCCCATTGTCCCCAGGGCCCACTGAGACATCCCGGCGACCACCCTTTGTCCCCAGGGCCCATTATGCACATTCAGGGGACACCCCTTTGTCCCCAAGGCCCATTGTGACATCCTGGGGAGACCCCATTGTCCCCAAGGCCCATTGTGGCACCATGGGGACCCCCTTTGTCCCCAGTGCCCATTGTGACATCTTAGGACCCCACTTTGTCCCCAGGGCCCATTGTGACATCCTGGGGACCACCTGTGTCCCCAGGGCCCATTGTGACATCCCAGGAGCCACCGTTGTCCCCAGGGCCCATTGTGACATCCTGGGGACCCCCTTGTCCCCAGTGTCCATTGTGGCATCCTGGGACCCCCGTTGTCCCCAGGGCCCATTGTGGCACCATGTGGAACCCCTTTTTCCCGAGGGCCCATTATAACGTCCCAGGACCCCCCATTGTCCCCTGGGCCCATTGTGACATCCTGGGGTCCCCCTTTTGTCCCCTGGGCCCATTGTGACACTGTGGGGATCTCCTTTGTCCCCAGGGACCATTGTGACACTGTGGGGACCCCCTTTGTCCCCAGGGCCCATTGTGACATCCTGGGGAATCCCTTTGTCTCCAGGGCCCATTGTGACGTCCCAGGACCCTGGTTTGTCCTCGGGGCCCATTGTGACATCCTGGGGAACCGCTTTGTCCCCAGGACCCATTGTGACGTCCCAGGACCCCCCCTTGTCCCCAGGGCTCATTGTGATGTCCCAGGATCCCCATTGTCCCCAGAGCCCATTGTGATGTCCTGGGAACCCCCTTTGACCCCAGGGTCCATTGTGACACCATGGGGACCCCCTCTTGTCCCCAGGGCCCATCGTGGCACCATGGGGACCCCCTTGTCACTGGGGACCCATTGTGACACTATGGGGACCCCCTTTGTGCCCAGGGCCCATTGTAACATCCTGGGGACCCCCTTGCCTCCAGGGCCCCTTGTGACATCAAAGGATCACCCTTTGTCCCCAGGACCCATTGTGGCATCCCAGGACCCCACTTACTCCCCAGGGCCCATTGTGGCACCATGAGGACCCCCTTTGTCACTGGTGCCCATTGTGACATCCCAGGACCCCCCATTGTCTGCAGAGCCCATTGTGACACTATAGGGACCCCCCTTGTCACTGAGGACCCATTGTGACACCATGGGCACCTCCCCTTGTCGTCAGAGCCCGTCGTGACATCCCAAAACCCCCAATTGTTTCCAGGGCCCATTGTGACATCCTGGGGACCTCCCTTTCTCCCCAGGGCCCATTGTGACGTTCCAGGAACCCCCATTGTCCTCAGGGCCCATTGTGACATTCAGGGGACCCCCTTTGTCTTCAGGGCCCATTGTGACACCATGGAGACCCCATTTGTCACTCGGGCCCATTGTGACATCCTAGGACCCCCCATTGTCCCCAAGGCCCATTGCGACATCCTGGGGACCCCCCTTTGTCCTCAGGGCCCATTGTGACATTCAGGGCACCCCTCTTTGTCCCCAGGGCCCATTCTGATACCATGGGGACCACTTTGTCCCCAGGGCCCACTGTGACATCCTGGGGACGCCCTTTGTCCCCAGGGCCCATTTTGACACCATGTGCACCCCCCTTTGTGCCCAGGGCCGATTGTGACATCCTGGGGACCCTCTTTGTCCCCAGGGCCCATTGTGACATCCTGGGGACACCCCATTGTCTCCAGGGCCCATTGTGAACATCCTGGGGACCCCCTTGTCCCCAGGGCCCATCGTGGCACCGTGGGGACCCCCCGTTGTCCCCAGGGCCTATAGTGACACTGTGGGTACCCCCTTTGTCCCCAGTGCCCATTGTGACATCCTGGGGACCCCCCTTGTCCCCAGGGCTTATTGTGACATCCTGGGGACCGCCTTTGTCCCCAGGGCCCATTGTGACATCCCAGGACCCCAAGTTGTCCCCAGGGACCATTGTGACACCGTGGGGACCCCCTTTGTCCTCAGGGCCCGTTGTGAACATCCTGGGGACCCCCTTGTCCACACGACCCATCGTGGCACCGTGGGGACCCCCCGTTGTCCCCAGGGCCTATAGTGACACCGTGGGTACCCCCTTTATCCCATGAGCCCATTGTGACATCCTGGGGACCCCCTTGTCCCCAGGGCCCATTGTGACACCATGGGGATCGCCTTTGTCCCCGTGGCCCATTGTGACATCCCAGGACCCCGCGTTGTCCCCAGGGCCCATTCTGACATCCTGGGGACCCCCCTTGTCCCCAGGGCTTATTGTGACATCCTGGGGACCCCTTTGTCCCAGGGGCACATTGTGGCACCATGGGGACCCCCTTTATCCCCAGGGCCACTTGTGACATCCTGGGGACCCCCCTTGTCCCCAGTGCCCATTATGACATTCTGGGGACCCCCTTTGTCCCAGGGGCACATTGTGGCACCACGGGGACCCCCTTTGTCACCGGGGCCCATTGTGACATCCCAGGACCCCAAGTTGTCCCCAGGGCCCATTGTGACACCATGGGTACCCCCTTTGTCCCATGGGCCCATTGTGACATCCTGGGGACCCCCTTGTCGCCAGGGCCCATCATGGCACCGTGGGGACCCCCCTTTGTCCCCAGTGCCCATTGTGACATCCTGGGGACCCCCCTTGTCCCCATGGCTTATTGTGACACCCTGGGACCGCCTTTGTCCCCAGGGCCCATTGTGACGTCCCAGGACCCCCCATTGTCCCCTGGGCCCATTGTGACATCCTGGGGTCCCCCTTTTGTCCCCTGGGCCCATTGTGACACTGTGGGGATCTCCTTTGTCCCCAGGGACCATTGTGACACTGTGGGGACCCCCTTTGTCCCCAGGGCCCATTGTGACATCCTGGGGAATCCCTTTGTCTCCAGGGCCCATTGTGACGTCCCAGGACCCTGCTTTGTCCCCGGGGCCCATTGTGACATCCTGGGGAACCGCTTTGTCCCCAGGGCCCATTGTGACATCCTGGGGACACCCCATTGTCTCCAGGGCCCATTGTGAACATCCTGGGGACCCCCTTGTCCCCAGAGCCCATCGTGGCACCGTGGGGACCCCCCGTTGTCCCCAGGGCCTATAGTGACACTGTGGGTACCCCCTTGTCCCCAGTGCCCATTGTGACATCCTGGGGACCCCCCTTGTCCCCAGGGCTTATTGTGACATCCTGGGGACCGCCTTTATCCCCAGGGCCCATTGTGACATCCCAGGACCCCAAGTTGTCCCCAGGGACCATTGTGACACCGTGGGGACCCCCTTTGTCCTCAGGGCCCGTTGTGAACATCCTGGGGACCCCCTTGTCCACAGGACCCATCGTGGCACCGTGGGGACCCCCCGTTGTCCCCAGTGCCTATAGTGACACCGTGGGTACCCCCTTTATCCCATGAGCCCATTGTGACATCCTGGGGACCCCCTTGTCCCCAGTGCCCATTATGACATTCTGGGGACCCCCTTTGTCCCAGGGGCACATTGTGGCACCACGGGGATCCCCTTTGTCACCGGGGCCCATTGTGACATCCCAGGACCCCAAGTTGTCCCCAGGGCCCATTGTGACACCATGGGTACCCCCTTTGTCCCATGGGCCCATTGTGACATCCTGGGGACCCCCTTGTCGCCAGGGCCCATCATGGCACCGTGGGGACCCCCCTTTGTCCCCAGTGCCCATTGTGACATCCTGGGGACCCCCCTTGTCCCCATGGCTTATTGTGACACCCTGGGACCGCCTTTGTCCCCAGGGCCCATTGTGACGTCCCAGGACCCCCCATTGTCCCCAGGGACCATTGTGACATCCTGGGGACCCCCTTTGTCCCAAGACCCCATTGTGACATCCTGGGGACCCTGCCTTGTCCCCAAAGCCCATTGTGACATCCTGGGGACCCTCTTTGTCCCCAGGGCCCATTGTGGCACCATGGGGACACCCTTTGTCACTGGGGCCAGTTGTGATATAACAGGACCCCACTTTGTCCCCAGGGCTTATTGTGATACCATGGGGACCCCCCTTGTCCCCAGGGCCCATTGTGACATTCAGGGGGACTCCTCTTTGTCCCCAGGGCCTATTGTGTCATCCTGGGGATCTCCCCTTGTCTCTAGGGCCCATTGTGAGACTGTGGAAGACCCCCTTTGTCCCCAAGTCCCATTGTGACGTCCCAGGACGCCTCGTTGTCCCCAGGACCCATTGTGACTCCATGGGAACCCCCCCTTGTCCCCAGGGCCCATTGTGACATCCTGGGACCCCCCTTTGTCCCCAGTGCCCATTGTGAAATCCTGGGGACCCACTTTGTCCCCAGGGCCCATTGTGGCACCATGGGGAGCGCCTTTGTCACTGGGGACCATTGTGACATTCCAGGATTTTACTTTGTCCCCAGGGCCCATTGTGACATCCTGGGGATCCCCCTTTGTCACCAGGGCCCACTGTGACACCGTGGGCACCCTCTTTGTCCCATGGGCCCATTGTGACCTTCAAGGGACCCCCCATTGTCCCCAGGGCCCATTGTGACATCCTGGGTACCCCCTTTGTCCCCAAGACCCATTGTGACATCCTAGTACCCCCGCAGTCCCCAGGGCCCATTGTGACATCCTGGGGATCCCTTTGGCCCCAGGGCCCATTGTGACAGGGCGGGGATCCCCCTTGTCCCCAGGGCCCATTGTGAAACCGTGGGGACCCTCTTGTCCCCAGGGCCCATTGTGGCACCGTGGAGACCCCCCCTTTGTCTCCAGTGCCCATTGTGACATCCTGGGGACCCCCTTTGTCCCCAGTGCTCATTGTGACAGGGTGGGACCCCCCTTGTACCCAGGGCCCGTTGTGACATCCTGGGGACCCCCTTTGTCCCTAGGGTTCATTGTGACATCCCAGGACCCCCATTGTCCCCAGGGCCCATTGTGAACAACCTGGGGACCCCCCTTTTTCCCCGGGCCCATTGTGGCGTCCCAGGATGCTTCGTTGTCCCCTGGGCCCATTGTGACATCCCGGGGACCCCTTTTGTCCCCAGGGTCCATTGTGACATCCTGGGGCCTCCCTTTGTCCCCAGGGCCCATTGTGACATCGCAGGAGCCCCCATTGTCCCAAGGGCACATTGTTACATCCTGGGGACCCCCTTGTCCCCAGGGCCCATCGTGGCACCGTGGGGACCCCCCCTTTGTCTCCAGTGCCCATTGTGACATCCTTGGGACCCCCCTTGTCCCCAGGACCCGTTGTGACATCTTGGGGACCCCTATGTCACCAGAGCCCATTGTGATATCCTGGGGAGCCCCCTTTGTCCCCAGGGCCCATTGTGCACATCCTGTGGACCCCTCTTTGTCCCCAGGGCCCATTGTGATATCCTGGGGAGCCCTCTTTGTCCCCCGGGCCCATTGTGACATCCTGAAGACCCCCTTTGTCCCCAGGGCCTATTGTGACATGCCAGGACCCCCCCTTTTCTCCAGGGCCCATTGTGACGTCCCAGGACCCCCTATTGTCCCCAGAGCCCATTGTGACATCCCAGGACCCCCCATTGTCCCCAGGCCCCATTATACACATCCTGGGGTCCCCCTTTATCCCCAGGGCCATTGTGACACCATGGGGACCCCCTTTGTCCCCAGGGCCCATTGTGACGTCCCAGGATGCCCCATTGTCCCCTGGGCCCGTTGTGAAATCATGCGGACCCCCTTTGTCCCCAGGGCCTATTGTGACATCCCAGGACCCCCCTTTACTCCAGGGCCCATTGTGACACCGTGGAGACCCCATTTGTCACTGGGGCCCATTGTGACATCCCAGGACACCCCATTGTCCCCAGGGCCCACTGAGACATCCCGGCGACCACCCTTTGTCCCCAGGGCCCATTATGCACATTCAGGGGACACCCCTTTGTCCCCAAGGCCCATTGTGACATCCTGGGGAGACCCCATTGTCCCCAAGGCCCATTGTGGCACCATGGGGACCCCCTTTGTCCCCAGTGCCCATTGTGACATCTTAGGACCCCACTTTGTCCCCAGGGCCCATTGTGACATCCTGGGGACCACCGTTGTCCCCAGGGCTCATTGTGGCACCATGTGGACCCCCTTTTTCCCGAGGGCCCATTATAACGTCCCAGGACCCCCCATTGTCCCCTGGGCCCATTGTGACATCCTGGGGTCCCCCTTTTGTCCCCTGGGCCCATTGTGACACTGTGGGGATCTCCTTTGTCCCCAGGGACCATTGTGACACTGTGGGGACCCCCTTTGTCCCCAGGGCCCATTGTGACATCCTGGGGAATCCCTTTGTCCCCAGGGCCCATTGTGACGTCCCAGGACCCTGCTTTGTCCCCGGGGCCCATTGTGACATCCTGGGGAACCGCTTTGTCCCCAGGACCCATTGTGACGTCCCAGGACCCCCCCTTGTCCCCAGGGCTCATTGTGATGTCCCAGGATCCCCATTGTCCCCAGAGCCCATTGTGATGTCCTGGGAACCCCCTTTGACCCCAGGGTCCATTGTGACACCATGGGGACCCCCTCTTGTCCCCAGGGCCCATCGTGGCACCGTGGGGACCCCCTTGTCACTGGGGACCCATTGTGACACTATGGGGACCCCCTTTGTGCCCAGGGCCCATTGTAACATCCTGGGGACCCTCTTGCCTCCACGGCCCCTTGTGACATCAAAGGATCACCCTTTGTCCCCAGGACCCATTGTGACATCCCAGGACCCCACTTACTCCCCAGGGCCCATTGTGGCACCATGAGGACCCCCTTTGTCACTGGTGCCCATTGTGACATCCCAGGACCCCCCATTGTCTGCAGAGCCCATTGTGACACTATAGGGACCCCCCTTGTCACTGAGGACCCATTGTGACACCTTGGGCACCTCCCCTTGTCGTCAGAGCCCATCGTGACATCCCAAAACCCCCAATTGTCTCCAGGGCCCATTGTGACATCCTGGGGACCTCCCTTTCTCCCCAGGGCCCATTGTGACGTTCCAGGAACCCCCATTGTCCTCAGGGCCCATTGTGACATTCAGGGGACCCCCTTTGTCTTCAGGGCCCATTGTGACACCATGGAGACCCCATTTGTCACTCGGGCCCATTGTGACATCCTAGGACCCCCCATTGTCCCCAAGGCCCATTGCGACATCCTGGGGACCCCCCTTTGTCCTCAGGGCCCATTGTGACATTCAGGGCACCCCTCTTTGTCCCCAGGGCCCATTCTGATACCATGGGGACCACTTTGTCCCCAGGGCCCACTGTGACATCCTGGGGACGCCCTTTGTCCCCAGGGCCCATTTTGACACCATGTGCACCCCCCTTTGTGCCCAGGGCCGATTGTGACATCCTGGGGACCCTCTTTGTCCCCAGGGCCCATTGTGACATCCTGGGGACACCCCATTGTCTCCAGGGCCCATTGTGAACATCCTGGGGACCCCCTTGTCCCCAGGGCCCATCGTGGCACCGTGGGGACCCCCCGTTGTCCCCAGGGCCTATAGTGACACCGTGGGTACCCCCTTTGTCCCCAGTGCCCATTGTGACATCCTGGGGACCCCCCTTGTCCCCAGGGCTTATTGTGACATCCTGGGGACCGCCTTTGTCCCCAGGGCCCATTGTGACATCCCAGGACCCCAAGTTGTCCCCAGGGACCATTGTGACACCGTGGGGACCCCCTTTGTCCTCAGGGCCCGTTGTGAACATCCTGGGGACCCCCTTGTCCACACGACCCATCGTGGCACCGTGGGGACCCCCCGTTGTCCCCAGGGCCTATAGTGACACCGTGGGTACCCCCTTTATCCCATGAGCCCATTGTGACATCCTGGGGACCCCCTTGTCCCCAGGGCCCATTGTGACACCATGGGGATCGCCTTTGTCCCCGTGGCCCATTGTGACATCCCAGGACCCCGCGTTGTCCCCAGGGCCCATTCTGACATCCTGGGGACCCCCCTTGTCCCCAGGGCTTATTGTGACATCCTGGGGACCCCTTTGTCCCAGGGGCACATTGTGGCACCATGGGGACCCCCTTTATCCCAAGGGCCACTTGTGACATCCTGGGGACCCCCCTTGTCCCCAGTGCCCATTATGACATTCTGGGGACCCCCTTTGTCCCAGGGGCACATTGTGGCACCACAGGGACCCCCTTTGTCACCAGGGCCCATTGTGACATCCCAGGACCCCAAGTTGTCCCCAGGGCCCATTGTGACACCATGGGTACCCCCTTTGTCCCATGGGCCCATTGTGACATCCTGGGGACCCCCTTGTCGCCAGGGCCCATCATGGCACCGTGGGGACCCCCCTTGTCCCCAGTGCCCATTGTGACATCCTGGGGACCCCCCTTGTCCCCATGGCTTATTGTGACACCCTGGGACCGCCTTTGTCCCCAGGGCCCATTGTGACGTCCCAGGACCCCCCATTGTCCCCAGGGACCATTGTGACATCCTGGGGACCCCCTTTGTCCCAAGACCCCATTGTGACATCCTGGGGACCCCGCCTTGTCCCCAAAGCCCATTGTGACATCCTGGGGACCCTCTTTGTCCCCAGGGCCCATTGTGGCACCATGGGGACACCCTTTGTCACTGGTACCAGTTGTGATATAACAGGACCCCACTTTGTCCCCAGGGCTTATTGTGATACCATGGGGACCCCCCTTGTCCCCAGGGCCCATTGTGACATTCAGGGGGACTCCTCTTTGTCCCCAGGGCCTATTGTGTCATCCTGGGGATCTCCCCTTGTCTCTAGGGCCCATTGTGAGACTGTGGAAGACCCCCTTTGTCCCCAAGTCCCATTGTGACGTCCCAGGACGCCTCGTTGTCCCCAGGACCCATTGTGACTCCATGGGAACCCCCCCTTGTCCCCAGGGCCCATTGTGACATCCTGGGACCCCCCTTTGTCCCCAGTGCTCATTGTGAAATCCTGGGGACCCACTTTGTCCCCAGGGCCCATTGTGGCACCATGGGGAGCGCCTTTGTCACTGGGGACCATTGTGACATTCCAGGATTTTACTTTGTCCCCGGGGCCCATTGTGACATCCTGGGGATCCCCCTTTGTCGCCAGGGCCCACTGTGACACCGTGGGCACCCTCTTTGTCCCATGGGCCCATTGTGACCTTCAAGGGACCCCCCATTGTCCCCAGGGCCCATTGTGACATCCTGGGTACCCCCTTTGTCCCCAGGACCCATTGTGACATCCTAGTACCCCCCGCAGTCCCCAGGGCCCATTGTGACATCCTGGGGATCCCTTTGGCCCCAGGGCCCATTGTGACAGGGCGGGGATCCCCCTTGTCCCCAGGGCCCATTGTGAAACCGTGGGGACCCTCTTGTCCCCAGGGCCCATTGTGGCACCGTGGAGACCCCCCCTTTGTCTCCAGTGCCCATTGTGACATCCTGGGGACCCCCTTTGTCCCCAGTGCTCATTGTGACAGGGTGGGACCCCCCTTGTACCCAGGGCCCGTTGTGACATCCTGGGGACCCCCTTTGTCCCCAGGGCCTATTGTGACATCCTGTGGACCCCTCTTTGTCCCCTGGGCCCATTGTGACATCCCGGGGACCCCTTTTGTCCCTAGGGTTCATTGTGACATCCCAGGACCCCCATTGTCCCCAGGGCCCATTGTGAACAACCTGGGGACCCCCCTTTTTCCCCGGGCCCATTGTGGCGTCCCAGGATGCTTCGTTGTCCCCTGGGCCCATTGTGACATCCCGGGGACCCCTTTTGTCCCCAGGGTCCATTGTGACATCCTGGGGCCTCCCTTTGTCCCCAGGGCCCATTGTGACATCGCAGGAGCCCCCATTGTCCCAAGGGCACATTGTTACATCCTGGGGACCCCCTTGTCCCCAGGGCCCATCGTGGCACCGTGGGGACCCCCCCTTTGTCTCCAGTGCCCATTGTGACATCCTTGGGACCCCCCTTGTCCCCAGGACCCGTTGTGACATCTTGGGGACCCCTATGTCACCAGAGCCCATTGTTATATCCTGGGGACCCCCTTTGTCCCCTGGGCCCATTGTGACATCCTGAAGACCCCCTTTGTCCCCAGGGCCTATTGTGACATCCCAGGACCCCCCCTTTTCTCCAGGGCCCATTGTGACGTCCCAGGACCCCCTATTGTCCCCAGAGCCCATTGTGACATCCCAGGACCCCCCATTGTCCCCAGGCCCCATTATACACATCCTGGGGTCCCCCTTTATCCCCAGGGCCATTGTGACACCATGGGGACCCCCTTTGTCCCCAGGGCCCATTGTGACGTCCCAGGATGCCCCATTGTCCCCTGGGCCCATTGTGAAATCATGGGGACCCCCTTTGTCCCCAGGGCCTATTGTGACATCCCAGGACCCCCCATTGTCCCCAGGGCCCATTGTGACACCGTGGAGACCCTCCTTGTCCTCAGGGCCCATTATGACATTCAGGGGACTCCTCTTTGTCCCCAGGGACTATTGTGACATTCAGGGGACGCCCCTTTACTCCAGGGCCCATTGTGACACCGTGGAGACCCCATTTGTCACTGGGGCCCATTGTGACATCCCAGGACACCCCATTGTCCCCAGGGCCCACTGAGACATCCCGGCGACCACCCTTTGTCCCCAGGGCCCATTATGCACATTCAGGGGACACCCCTTTGTCCCCAAGGCCCATTGTGACAGCCTGGGGAGACCCCATTGTCCCCAAGGCCCATTGTGGCACCATGGGGACCCCCTTTGTCCCCAGTGCCCATTGTGACATCTTAGGACCCCACTTTGTCCCCAGGGCCCATTGTGACATCCTGGGGACCACCTGTGTCCCCAGGGCCCATTGTGACATCCCAGGAGCCACCGTTGTCCCCAGGGCCCATTGTGACATCCTGGGGACCCCCTTGTCCCCAGTGTCCATTGTGGCATCCTGGGACCCCCGTTGTCCCCAGGGCCCATTGTGGCACCATGTGGACCCCCTTTTTCCCGAGGGCCCATTATAACGTCCCAGGACCCCCCATTGTCCCCTGGGCCCATTGTGACATCCTGGGGTCCCCCTTTTGTCCCCAGGGTCCATTGTGACATCCTGGGGCCTCCCTTGTCCCCAGGGCCCATTGTGACACCATGGGGATCGCCTTTGTCCCCGTGGCCCATTGTGACATCCCAGGACCCCGCGTTGTCCCCAGGGCCCATTCTGACATCCTGGGGACCCCCCTTGTCCCCAGGGCTTATTGTGACATCCTGGGGACCCCTTTGTCCCAGGGGCACATTGTGGCACCATGGGGACCCCCTTTATCCCCAGGGCCACTTGTGACATCCTGGGGACCCCCCTTGTCCCCAGTGCCCATTATGACATTCTGGGGACCCCCTTTGTCCCAGGGGCACATTGTGGCACCACGGGGACCCCCTTTGTCACCGGGCCCATTGTGACATCCCAGGACCCCAAGTTGTCCCCAGGGCCCATTGTGACACCATGGGTACCCCCTTTGTCCCATGGGCCCATTGTGACATCCTGGGGACCCCCTTGTCGCCAGGGCCCATCATGGCACCGTGGGGACCCCCCTTTGTCCCCAGTGCCCATTGTGACATCCTGGGGACCCCCCTTGTCCCCATGGCTTATTGTGACACCCTGGGACCGCCTTTGTCCCCAGGGCCCATTGTGACGTCCCAGGACCCCCCATTGTCCCCAGGGACCATTGTGACATCCTGGGGACCCCCTTTGTCCCAAGACCCCATTGTGACATCCTGGGGACCCCGCCTTGTCCCCAAAGCCCATTGTGACATCCTGGGGACCCTCTTTGTCCCCAGGGCCCATTGTGGCACCATGGGGACACCCTTTGTCACTGGTACCAGTTGTGATATCCCAGGACCCCACTTTGTCCCCAGGGCTTATTGTGATACCATGGGGACCCCCCTTGTCCCCAGGGCCCATTGTGACATTCAGGGGGACTCCTCTTTGTCCCCAGGGCCTATTGTGTCATCCTGGGGATCTCCCCTTGTCTCTAGGGCCCATTGTGAGACTGTGGAAGACCCCCTTTGTCCCCAAGTCCCATTGTGACGTCCCAGGACGCCTCGTTGTCCCCAGGGCCCATTGTGACATCCTGGGACCCCCCTTTGTCCCCAGTGCTCATTGTGAAATCCTGGGGACCCACTTTGTCCCCAGGGCCCATTGTGGCACCATGGGGAGCGCCTTTGTCACTGGGGACCATTGTGACATTCCAGGATTTTACTTTCTCCCCGGGGCCCATTGTGACATCCTGGGGATCCCCCTTTGTCGCCAGGGCCCACTGTGACACCGTGGGCACCCTCTTTGTCCCATGGGCCCATTGTGACCTTCAAGGGACCCCCCATTGTCCCCAGGGCCCATTGTGACATCCTGGGTACCCGCTTTGTCCCCAGGACCCATTGTGACATCCTAGTACCCCCCGCAGTCCCCAGGGCCCATTGTGACATCCTGGGGATCCCTTTGGCCCCAGGGCCCATTGTGACAGGGCGGGGATCCCCCTTGTCCCCAGGGCCCATTGTGAAACCGTGGGGACCCTCTTGTCCCCAGGGCCCATTGTGGCACCGTGGAGACCCCCCCTTTGTCTCCAGTGCCCATTGTGACATCCTGGGGACCCCCTTTGTCCCCAGTGCTCATTGTGACAGGGTGGGACCCCCCTTGTACCCAGGGCCCATTGTGACATCCTGGGGACCCCCTTTGTCCCCAGGGCCCATTGTGACATCCTGGGGACCCCCTTTGTCCCTAGGGTTCATTGTGACATCCCAGGACCCCCATTGTCCCCAGGGCCCATTGTGAACAACCTGGGGACCCCCCTTTTTCCCCGGGCCCATTGTGGTGTCCCAGGATGCTTCGTTGTCCCCTGGGCCCATTGTGACATCCCGGGGACCCCTTTTGTCCCCAGGGTCCATTGTGACATCCTGGGGCCTCCCTTTGTCCCCAGGGCCCATTGTGACATCGCAGGAGCCCCCATTGTCCCAAGGGCACATTGTTACATCCTGGGGACCCCCTTGTCCCCAGGGCCCATCGTGGCACCGTGGGGACCCCCCCTTTGTCTCCAGTGCCCATTGTGACATCCTTGGGACCCCCCTTGTCCCCAGGACCCGTTGTGACATCTTGGGGACCCCTATGTCACCAGAGCCCATTGTGATATCCTGGGGAGCCCCCTTTGTCCCCAGGGCCCAATGTGCACATCCTGTGGACCCCTCTTTGTCCCCAGGGCCCATTGTGATATCCTGGGGAGCCCTCTTTTTCCCCAGGGCCTATTGTGACATCCTGGGGACCCCCTTTGTCCCCCGGGCCCATTGTGACATCCTGAAGACCCCCTTTGTCCCCAGGGCCTATTGTGACATGCCAGGACCCCCCCTTTTCTCCAGGGCCCATTGTGACGTCCCAGGACCCCCTATTGTCCCCAGAGCCCATTGTGACATCCCAGGACCCCCCATTGTCCCCAGGCCCCATTATACACATCCTGGGGTCCCCCTTTATCCCCAGGGCCATTGTGACACCATGGGGACCCCCTTTGTCCCCAGGGCCCATTGTGACGTCCCAGGATGCCCCATTGTCCCCTGGGCCCATTGTGAAATCATGGGGACCCCCTTTGTCCCCAGGGCCTATTGTGACATCCCAGGACCCCCCATTGTCCCCAGGGCCCATTGTGACACCGTGGAGACCCTCCTTGTCCTCAGGGCCCATTATGACATTCAGGGGACTCCTCTTTGTCCCCAGGGACTATTGTGACATTCAGGGGACGCCCCTTTACTCCAGGGCCCATTGTGACACCGTGGAGACCCCATTTGTCACTGGGGCCCATTGTGACATCCCAGGACACCCCATTGTCCCCAGGGCCCACTGAGACATCCCGGCGACCACCCTTTGTCCCCAGGGCCCATTATGCACATTCAGGGGACACCCCTTTGTCCCCAAGGCCCATTGTGACATCCTGGGGAGACCCCATTGTCCCCAAGGCCCATTGTGGCACCATGGGGACCCCCTTTGTCCCCAGTGCCCATTGTGACATCTTAGGACCCCACTTTGTCCCCAGGGCCCATTGTGACATCCTGGGGACCACCTGTGTCCCCAGGGCCCATTGTGACATCCCAGGAGCCACCGTTGTCCCCAGGGCCCATTGTGACATCCTGGGGACCCCCTTGTCCCCAGTGTCCATTGTGGCATCCTGGGACCCCCGTTGTCCCCAGGGCCCATTGTGGCACCATGTGGAACCCCTTTTTCCCGAGGGCCCATTATAACGTCCCAGGACTCCCCATTGTCCCCTGGGCCCATTGTGACATCCTGGGGTCCCCCTTTTGTCCCCTGGGCCCATTGTGACACTGTGGGGATCTCCTTTGTCCCCAGGGACCATTGTGACACTGTGGGGACCCCCTTTGTCCCCAGGGCCCATTGTGACATCCTGGGGAATCCCTTTGTCTCCAGGGCCCATTGTGACGTCCCAGGACCCTGCTTTGTCCCCGGGGCCCATTGTGACATCCTGGGGAACCGCTTTGTCCCCAGGACCCATTGTGACGTCCCAGGACCCCCCCTTGTCCCCAGGGCTCATTGTGATGTCCCAGGATCCCCATTGTCCCCAGAGCCCATTGTGATGTCCTGGGAACCCCCTTTGACCCCAGGGTCCATTGTGACACCATGGGGACCCCCTCTTGTCCCCAGGGCCCATCGTGGCACCGTGGGGACCCCCTTGTCACTGGGGACCCATTGTGACACTATGGGGACCCCCCTTTGTGCCCAGGGCCCATTGTAACATCCTGGGGACCCCCTTGCCTCCAGGGCCCCTTGTGACATCAAAGGATCACCCTTTGTCCCCAGGACCCATTGTGACATCCCAGGACCCCACTTACTCCCCAGGGCCCATTGTGGCACCATGAGGACCCCCTTTGTCACTGGTGCCCATTGTGACATCCCAGGACCCCCCATTGTCTGCAGAGCCCATTGTGACACTATAGGGACCCCCCTTGTCACTGAGGACCCATTGTGACACCATGGGCACCTCCCCTTGTCGTCAGAGCCCATCGTGACATCCCAAAACCCCCAATTGTCTCCAGGGCCCATTGTGACATCCTGGGGACCTCCCTTTCTCCCCAGGGCCCATTGTGACGTTCCAGGAACCCCCATTGTCCTCAGGGCCCATTGTGACATTCAGGGGACCCCCTTTGTCTTCAGGGCCCATTGTGACACCATGGAGACCCCATTTGTCACTCGGGCCCATTGTGACATCCTAGGACCCCCCATTGTCCCCAAGGCCCATTGCGACATCCTGGGGACCCCCCTTTGTCCTCAGGGCCCATTGTGACATTCAGGGCACCCCTCTTTGTCCCCAGGGCCCATTCTGATACCATGGGGACCACTTTGTCCCCAGGGCCCACTGTGACATCCTGGGGACGCCCTTTGTCCCCAGGGCCCATTTTGACACCATGTGCACCCCCCTTTGTGCCCAGGGCCGATTGTGACATCCTGGGGACCCTCTTTGTCCCCAGGGCCCATTGTGACATCCTGGGGACACCCCATTGTCTCCAAGGCCCATTGTGAACATCCTGGGGACCCCCTTGTCCCCAGGGCCCATCGTGGCACCGTGGGGACCCCCCGTTGTCCCCAGGGCCTATAGTGACACTGTGGGTACCCCCTTTGTCCCCAGTGCCCATTGTGACATCCTGGGGACCCCCCTTGTCCCCAGGGCTTATTGTGACATCCTGGGGACCGCCTTTGTCCCCAGGGCCCATTGTGACATCCCAGGACCCCAAGTTGTCCCCAGGGACCATTGTGACACCGTGGGGACCCCCTTTGTCCTCAGGGCCCGTTGTGAACATCCTGGGGACCCCCTTGTCCACACGACCCATCGTGGCACCGTGGGGACCCCCCGTTGTCCCCAGGGCCTATAGTGACACCGTGGGTACCCCCTTTATCCCATGAGCCCATTGTGACATCCTGGGGACCCCCTTGTCCCCAGGGCCCATTGTGACACCATGGGGATCGCCTTTGTCCCCGTGGCCCATGGTGACATCCCAGGACCCCAAGTTGTCCCCAGGGCCCATTCTGACATCCTGGGGACCCCCCTTTTCCCCAGGGCTTATTGTGACATCCTGGGGACCCCTTTGTCGCAGGGGCACATTGTGGCACCATGGGGACCCCCTTTATCCCCAGGGCCACTTGTGACATCCTGGGGACTCCCCTTGTCCCCAGTGCCCATTATGACATTCTGGGGACCCCCTTTGTCCCAGGGGCACATTGTGGCACCACGGGGATCCCCTTTGTCACCGGGGCCCATTGTGACATCCCAGGACCCCAAGTTGTCCCCAGGGCCCATTGTGACACCATGGGTACCCCCTTTGTCCCATGGGCCCATTGTGACATCCTGGGGACCCCCTTGTCGCCAGGGCCCATTGTGACATCCTGGGGACCCCCCTTGTCCCCATGGCTTATTGTGACACCCTGGGACCGCCTTTGTCCCCAGGGCCCATTGTGACATCCCAGGACCCCCCATTGTCCCCAGGGACCATTGTGACATCCTGGGGACCCCCTTTGTCCCAAGACCCCATTGTGACATCCTGGGGACCCCGCCTTGTCCCCAAAGCCCATTGTGACATCCTGGGGACCCTCTTTGTCCCCAGGGCCCATTGTGGCACCATGGGGACACCCTTTGTCACTGGGGCCAGTTGTGACATCCCAGGACCCCACTTTGTCCCCAGGGCTTATTGTGATACCATGGGGACCCCCCGTGTCCCCAGGGCCCATTGTGACATTCAGGGGGACTTTTCTTTGTCCCCAGGGCCTATTGTGTCATCCTGGGGATCTCCCCTTGTCTCTAGGGCCCATTGTGAGACTGTGGAAGACCCCCTTTGTCCCCAAGTCCCATTGTGACGTCCCAGGACGCCTCGTTGTCCCCAGGACCCATTGTGACTCCATGGGAACCCCCCCTTGTCCCCAGGGCCCATTGTGACATCCTGGGACCCCCCTTTGTCCCCAGTGCTCATTGTGAAATCCTGGGGACCCACTTTGTCCCCAGGGCCCATTGTGGCACCATGGGGAGCGCCTTTGTCACTGGGGACCATTGTGACATTCCAGGATTTTACTTTGTCCCCGGGGCCCATTGTGACATCCTGGGGATCCCCCTTTGTCGCCAGGGCCCACTGTGACACCGTGGGCACCCTCTTTGTCCCATGGGCCCATTGTGACCTTCAAGGGACCCCCCATTGTCCCCAGGGCCCATTGTGACATCCTAGTACCCCCCGCAGTCCCCAGGGCCCATTGTGACATCCTGGGGATCCCTTTGGCCCCAGGGCCCATTGTGACAGGGCGGGGATCCCCCTTGTCCCCAGGGCCCATTGTGAAACCGTGGGGACCCTCTTGTCCCCAGGGCCCATTGTGGCACCGTGGAGACCCCCCCTTTGTCTCCAGTGCCCATTGTGACATCCTGGGGACCCCCTTTGTCCCCAGTGCTCATTGTGACAGGGTGGGACCCCCCTTGTACCCAGGGCCCGTTGTGACATCCTGGGGACCCCCTTTGTCCCCAGGGCCTATTGTGACATCCTGTGGACCCCTCTTTGTCCCCAGGGCCCATTGTGACATCCTGGGGACCTCCTTTGTCCCTAGGGTTCATTGTGACATCCCAGGACCCCCATTGTCCCCAGGGCCCATTGTGAACAACCTGGGGACCCCCCTTTTTCCCCGGGCCCATTGTGGCGTCCCAGGATGCTTCGTTGTCCCCTGGGCCCATTGTGACATCCCGGGGACCCCTTTTGTCCCCAGGGTCCATTGTGACATCCTGGGGCCTCCCTTTGTCCCCAGGGCCCATTGTGACATCGCAGGAGCCCCCATTGTCCCAAGGGCACATTGTTACATCCTGGGGACCCCCTTGTCCCCAGGGCCCATCGTGGCACCGTGGGGACCCCCCCTTTGTCTCCAGTGCCCATTGTGACATCCTTGGGACCCCCCTTGTCCCCAGGACCCGTTGTGACATCTTGGGGACCCCTATGTCACCAGAGCCCATTGTTATATCCTGGGGACCCCCTTTGTCCCCTGGGCCCATTGTGACATCCTGAAGACCCCCTTTGTCCCCAGGGCCTATTGTGACATCCCAGGACCCCCCCTTTTCTCCAGGGCCCATTGTGACGTCCCAGGACCCCCTATTGTCCCCAGAGCCCATTGTGACATCCCAGGACCCCCCATTGTCCCCACGCCCCATTATACACATCCTGGGGTCCCCCTTTATCCCCAGGGCCATTGTGACACCATGGGGACCCCCTTTGTCCCCAGGGCCCATTGTGACGTCCCAGGATGCCCCATTGTCCCCTGGGCCCATTGTGAAATCATGGGGACCCCCTTTGTCCCCAGGGCCTATTGTGACATCCCAGGACCCCCCATTGTCCCCAGGGCCCATTGTGACACCGTGGAGACCCTCCTTGTCCTCAGGGCCCATTATGACATTCAGGGGACTCCTCTTTGTCCCCAGGGACTATTGTGACATTCAGGGGACGCCCCTTTACTCCAGGGCCCATTGTGACACCGTGGAGACCCCATTTGTCACTGGGGCCCATTGTGACATCCCAGGACACCCCATTGTCCCCAGGGCCCACTGAGACATCCCGGCGACCACCCTTTGTCCCCAGGGCCCATTATGCACATTCAGGGGACACCCCTTTGTCCCCAAGGCCCATTGTGACAGCCTGGGGAGACCCCATTGTCCCCAAGGCCCATTGTGGCACCATGGGGACCCCCTTTGTCCCCAGTGCCCATTGTGACATCTTAGGACCCCACTTTGTCCCCAGGGCCCATTGTGACATCCTGGGGACCACCTGTGTCCCCAGGGCACATTGTGACATCCCAGGAGCCACCGTTGTCCCCAGGGCCCATTGTGACATCCTGGGGACCCCCTTGTTCCCAGTGTCCATTGTGGCATCCTGGGACCCCCGTTGTCCCCAGGGCCCATTGTGGCACCATGTGGACCCCCTTTTTCCCGAGGGCCCATTATAACGTCCCAGGACCCCCCATTGTCCCCTGGGCCCATTGTGACATCCTGGGGTCCCCCTTTTGTCCCCAGGGTCCATTGTGACATCCTGGGGCCTCCCTTGTCCCCAGGGCCCATTGTGACACCATGGGGATCGCCTTTGTCCCCGTGGCCCATTGTGACATCCCAGGACCCCGCTTTGTCCCCAGGGCCCATTGTGACATCCTGGGGAATCCCTTTGTCTCCAGGGCTCATTGTGACGTCCCGGGACCCTGCTTTGTCCCCGGGGCCCATTGTGACATCCTGGGGAACCGCTTTGTCCCCAGGACCCATTGTGACGTCCCAGGACCCCCCCTTGTCCCCAGGGCTCATTGTGATGTCCCAGGATCCCCATTGTCCCCAGAGCCCATTGTGATGTCCTGGGAACCCCCTTTGACCCCAGGGTCCATTGTGACACCATGGGGACCCCCTCTTGTCCCCAGGGCCCATCGTGGCACCGTGGGGACCCCCTTGTCACTGGGGACCCATTGTGACACTATGGGGACCCCCCTTTGTGCCCAGGGCCCATTGTAACATCCTGGGGACCCCCTTGCCTCCAGGGCCCCTTGTGACATCAAAGGATCACCCTTTGTCCCCAGGACCCATTGTGACATCCCAGGACCCCACTTACTCCCCAGGGCCCATTGTGGCACCATGAGGACCCCCTTTGTCACTGGTGCCCATTGTGACATCCCAGGACCCCCCATTGTCTGCAGAGCCCATTGTGACACTATAGGGACCCCCCTTGTCACTGAGGACCCATTGTGACACCTTGGGCACCTCCCCTTGTCGTCAGAGCCCATCGTGACATCCCAAAACCCCCAATTGTCTCCAGGGCCCATTGTGACATCCTGGGGACCTCCCTTTCTCCCCAGGGCCCATTGTGACGTTCCAGGAACCCCCATTGTCCTCAGGGCCCATTGTGACATTCAGGGGACCCCCTTTGTCTTCAGGGCCCATTGTGACACCATGGAGACCCCATTTGTCACTCGGGCCCATTGTGACATCCTAGGACCCCCCATTGTCCCCAAGGCCCATTGCGACATCCTGGGGACCCCCCTTTGTCCTCAGGGCCCATTGTGACATTCAGGGCACCCCTCTTTGTCCCCAGGGCCCATTCTGATACCATGGGGACCACTTTGTCCCCAGGGCCCACTGTGACATCCTGGGGACGCCCTTTGTCCCCAGGGCCCGTTTTGACACCATGTGCACCCCCCTTTGTGCCCAGGGCCGATTGTGACATCCTGGGGACCCTCTTTGTCCCCAGGGCCCATTGTGACATCCTGGGGACACCCCATTGTCTCCAGGGCCCATTGTGAACATCCTGGGGACCCCCTTGTCCCCAGGGCCCATCGTGGCACCGTGGGTACCCCCTTTGTCCCCAGTGCCCATTGTGACATCCTGGGGACCCCCCTTGTCCCCAGGGCTTATTGTGACATCCTGGGGACCGCCTTTGTCCCCAGGGCCCATTGTGACATCCCAGGACCCCAAGTTGTCCCCAGGGACCATTGTGACACCGTGGGGACCCCCTTTGTCCTCAGGGCCCGTTGTGAACATCCTGGGGACCCCCTTGTCCACACGACCCATCGTGGCACCGTGGGGACCCCCCGTTGTCCCCAGGGCCTATAGTGACACCGTGGGTACCCCCTTTATCCCATGAGCCCATTGTGACATCCTGGGGACCCCCTTGTCCCCAGGGCCCATTGTGACACCATGGGGATCGCCTTTGTCCCCGTGGCCCATTGTGACATCCCAGGACCCCGCGTTGTCTCCAGGGCCCATTCTGACATCCTGGGGACCCCCCTTGTCCCCAGGGCTTATTGTGACATCCTGGGGACCCCTTTGTCCCAGGGGCACATTGTGGCACCATGGGGACCCCCTTTATCCCCAGGGCCACTTGTGACATCCTGGGGACCCCCCTTGTCCCCAGTGCCCATTATGACATTCTGGGGACCCCCTTTGTCCCAGGGGCACATTGTGGCACCACGGGGACCCCCTTTGTCACTGGGGCCAATTGTGACATCCCAGGACCCCAAGTTGTCCCCAGGGCCCATTGTGACACCATGGGTACCCCCTTTGTCCCATGGGCCCATTGTGACATCCTGGGGACCCCCTTGTCGCCAGGGCCCATCATGGCACCGTGGGGACCCCCCTTTGTCCCCAGTGCCCATTGTGACATCCTGGGGACCCCCCTTGTCCCCATGGCTTATTGTGACACCCTGGGACCGCCTTTGTCCCCAGGGCCCATTGTGATGTCCCAGGACCCCCCGTTGTCCCCAGGGCCTATAGTGACACCGTGGGTACCCCCTTTATCCCATGAGCCCATTGTGACATCCTGGGGACCCCCTTGTCCCCAGGGCCCATTGTGACACCATGGGGATCGCCTTTGTCCCCGTGGCCCATTGTGACATCCCAGGACCCCGCGTTGTCTCCAGGGCCCATTCTGACATCCTGGGGACCCCCCTTGTCCCCAGGGCTTATTGTGACATCCTGGGGACCCCTTTGTCCCAGGGGCACATTGTGGCACCATGGGGACCCCCTTTATCCCCAGGGCCACTTGTGACATCCTGGGGACCCCCCTTGTCCCCAGTGCCCATTATGACATTCTGGGGACCCCCTTTGTCCCAGGGGCACATTGTGGCACCACGGGGACCCCCTTTGTCACTGGGGCCAATTGTGACATCCCAGGACCCCAAGTTGTCCCCAGGGCCCATTGTGACACCATGGGTACCCCCTTTGTCCCATGGGCCCATTGTGACATCCTGGGGACCCCCTTGTCGCCAGGGCCCATCATGGCACCGTGGGGACCCCCCTTTGTCCCCAGTGCCCATTGTGACATCCTGGGGACCCCCCTTGTCCCCATGGCTTATTGTGACACCCTGGGACCGCCTTTGTCCCCAGGGCCCATTGTGATGTCCCAGGACCCCCTTTGTCCCCTGGGCCCATTGTGACATCCTGAAGACCCCCTTTGTCCCCAGGGCCTATTGTGACATCCTGGGGACCCCGCCTTTTCTCCAGGGCCCATTGTGACGTCCCAGGACCCCCTATTGTCCCCAGAGCCCATTGTGACATCCCAGGACCCCCCATTGTCCCCAGGCCCCATTATACACATCCTGGGGTCCCCCTTTATCCCCAGGGCCATTGTGACACCATGGGGACCCCCTTTGTCCCCAGGGCCCATTGTGACGTCCCAGGATGCCCCATTGTCCCCTGGGCCCATTGTGAAATCATGGGGACCCCCTTTGTCCCCAGGGCCTATTGTGACATCCCAGGACCCCCCATTGTCCCCAGGGCCCATTGTGACACCGTGGAGACCCTCCTTGTCCTCAGGGCCCATTATGACATTCAGGGGACTCCTCTTTGTCCCCAGGGACTATTGTGACATTCAGGGGACGCCCCTTTACTCCAGGGCCCATTGTGACACCGTGGAGACCCCATTTGTCACTGGGGCCCATTGTGACATCCCAGGACACCCCATTGTCCCCAGGGCCCACTGAGACATCCCGGCGACCACCCTTTGTCCCCAGGGCCCATTATGCACATTCAGGGGACACCCCTTTGTCCCCAAGGCCCATTGTGATATCCTGGGGAGACCCCATTGTCCCCAAGGCCCATTGTGCTACCATGGGGACCCCCTTTGTCCCCAGTGCCCATTGTGACATCTTAGGACCCCACTTTCTCCCCAGGGCCCATTGTGACATCCTGGGGACCACCTGTGTCCCCAGGGCACATTGTGACATCCCAGGAGCCACCGTTGTCCCCAGGGCCCATTGTGACATCCTGGGGACCCCCTTGTCCCCAGTGTCCATTGTGGCATCCTGGGACCCCCGTTGTCCCCAGGGCCCATTGTGGCACCATGTGGACCCCCTTTTTCCCGAGGGCCCATTATAACGTCCCAGGACCCCCCATTGTCCCCTGGGCCCATTGTGACATCCTGGGGTCCCCCTTTTGTCCCCTGGGCCCATTGTGACACTGTGGGGATCTCCTTTGTCCCCAGGGACCATTGTGACACTGTGGGGACCCCCTTTGTCCCCAGGGCCCATTGTGACATCCTGGGGAACCGCTTTGTCCCCAGGACCCATTGTGACGTCCCAGGACCCTGCTTTGTCCCCGGGGCCCATTGTGACATCCTGGGGAACCGCTTTGTCCCCAGGACCCATTGTGACGTCCCAGGACCCCCCCTTGTCCCCAGGGCTCATTGTGATGTCCCAGGATCCCCATTGTCCCCAGAGCCCATTGTGATGTCCTGGGAACCCCCTTTGACCCCAGGGTCCATTGTGACACCATGGGGACCCCCTCTTGTCCCCAGGGCCCATCGTGGCACCGTGGGGACCCCCTTGTCACTGGGGACCCATTGTGACACTATGGGGACCCCCCTTTGTGCCCAGGGCCCATTGTAACATCCTGGGGACCCCCTTGCCTCCAGGGCCCCTTGTGACATCAAAGGATCACCCTTTGTCCCCAGGACCCATTGTGACATCCCAGGACCCCACTTACTCCCCAGGGCCCATTGTGGCACCATGAGGACCCCCTTTGTCACTGGTGCCCATTGTGACATCCCAGGACCCCCCATTGTCTGCAGAGCCCATTGTGACACTATAGGGACCCCCCTTGTCACTGAGGACCCATTGTGACACCATGGGCACCTCCCCTTGTCGTCAGAGCCCATCGTGACATCCCAAAACCCCCAATTGTCTCCAGGGCCCATTGTGACATCCTGGGGACCTCCCTTTCTCCCCAGGGCCCATTGTGACGTTCCAGGAACCCCCATTGTCCTCAGGGCCCATTGTGACATTCAGGGGACCCCCTTTGTCTTCAGGGCCCATTGTGACACCATGGAGACCCCATTTGTCACTCGGGCCCATTGTGACATCCTAGGACCCCCCATTGTCCCCAAGGCCCATTGCGACATCCTGGGGACCCCCCTTTGTCCTCAGGGCCCATTGTGACATTCAGGGCACCCCTCTTTGTCCCCAGGGCCCATTCTGATACCATAGGGACCACTTTGTCCCCAGGGCCCACTGTGACATCCTGGGGACGCCCTTTGTCCCCAGGGCCCATTTTGACACCATGTGCACCCCCCTTTGTGCCCAGGGCCGATTGTGACATCCTGGGGACCCTCTTTGTCCCCAGGGCCCATTGTGACATCCTGGGGACACCCCATTGTCTCCAGGGCCCATTGTGAACATCCTGGGGACCCCCTTGTCCCCAGGGCCCATCGTGGCACCGTGGGTACCCCCTTTGTCCCCAGTGCCCATTGTGACATCCTGGGGACCCCCCTTGTCCCCAGGGCTTATTGTGACATCCTGGGGACCGCCTTTGTCCCCAGGGCCCATTGTGACATCCCAGGACCCCAAGTTGTCCCCAGGGACCATTGTGACACCGTGGGGACCCCCTTTGTCCTCAGGGCCCGTTGTGAACATCCTGGGGACCCCAAGTTGTCCCCAGTGCCCATTGTGACATCCTGGGGACCCCCCTTGTCCCCAGGGCTTATTGTGACATCCTGGGGACCGCCTTTGTCCCCAGGGCCCATTGTGACATCCCAGGACCCCAAGTTGTCCCCAGGGACCATTGTGACACCGTGGGGACCCCCTTTGTCCTCAGGGCCCGTTGTGAACATCCTGGGGACCCCCTTGTCCACACGACCCATCGTGGCACCGTGGGGACCCCCCGTTGTCCCCAGGGCCTATAGTGACACCGTGGGTACCCCCTTTATCCCATGAGCCCATTGTGACATCCTGGGGACCCCCTTGTCCCCAGGGCCCATTGTGACACCATGGGGATCGCCTTTGTCCCCGTGGCCCATTGTGACATCCCAGGACCCCGCGTTGTCCCCAGGGCCCATTCTGACATCCTGGGGACCCCCCTTGTCCCCAGGGCTTATTGTGACATCCTGGGGACCCCTTTGTCCCAGGGGCACATTGTGGCACCATGGGGACCCCCTTTATCCCCAGGGCCACTTGTGACATCCTGGGGACCCCCCTTGTCCCCAGTGCCCATTATGACATTCTGGGGACCCCCTTTGTCCCAGGGGCACATTGTGGCACCACGGGGACCCCCTTTGTCACCGGGGCCCATTGTGACATCCCAGGACCCCAAGTTGTCCCCAGGGCCCATTGTGACACCATGGGTACCCCCTTTGTCCCATGGGCCCATTGTGACATCCTGGGGACCCCCTTGTCGCCAGGGCCCATCATGGCACCGTGGGGACCCCCCTTTGTCCCCAGTGCCCATTGTGACATCCTGGGGACCCCGCCTTGTCCCCAAAGCCCATTGTGACATCCTGGGGACCCCGCCTTGTCCCCAAAGCCCATTGTGACATCCTGGGGACCCTCTTTGTCCCCAGGGCCCATTGTGGCACCATGGGGACACCCTTTGTCACTGGGGCCAGTTGTGACATCCCAGGACCCCACTTTGTCCCCAGGGCTTATTGTGATACCATGGGGACCCCCCTTGTCCCCAGGGCCCATTGTGACATTCAGGGGGACTCCTCTTTGTCCCCAGGGCCTATTGTGTCATCCTGGGGATCTCCCCTTGTCTCTAGGGCCCATTGTGAGACTGTGGAAGACCCCCTTTGTCCCCAAGTCCCATTGTGACGTCCCAGGACGCCTCGTTGTCCCCAGGTCCCATTGTGACTCCATGGGAACCCCTCCTTGTCCCCAGGGCCCATTGTGACATCCTGGGACCCCCCTTTGTCCCCAGTGCTCATTGTGAAATCCTGGGGACCCACTTTGTCCCCAGGGCCCATTGTGGCACCATGGGGAGCGCCTTTGTCACTGGGGACCATTGTGACATTCCAGGATTTTACTTTGTCCCCAGGGCCCATTGTGACATCCTGGGGATCCCCCTTTGTCGCCAGGGCCCACTGTGACACCGTGGGCACCCTCTTTGTCCCATGGGCCCATTGTGACCTTCAAGGGACCCCCCATTGTCCCCAGGGCCCATTGTGACATCCTGGGTACCCCCTTTGTCCCCAAGACCCATTGTGACATCCTAGTACCCCCCGCAGTCCCCAGGGCCCATTGTGACATCCTGGGGATCCCTTTGGCCCCAGGGCCCATTGTGACAGGGCGGGGATCCCCCTTGTCCCCAGGGCCCATTGTGAAACCGTGGGGACCCTCTTGTCCCCAGGGCCCATTGTGGCACCGTGGAGACCCCCCCTTTGTCTCCAGTGCCCATTGTGATATCCTGGGGACCCCCTTTGTCCCCAGTGCTCATTGTGACAGGGTGGGACCCCCTTGTACCCAGGGCCCGTTGTGACATCCTGGGGACCCCCTTTGTCCCCAGGGCCTATTGTGACATCCTGGGGACCCCCTTTGTCCCTAGGGTTCATTGTGACATGCCAGGACCCCCATTGTCCCCAGGGCCCATTGTGAACAACCTGGGGAACCCCCTTTTTCCCCGGGCCCATTGTGGCGTCCCAGGATGCATCGTTGTCCCCTGGGCCCATTGTGACATCCTGGGGCCTCCCTTTGTCCCCAGGGCCCATTGTGACACCGCAGGAGCCCCCATTGTCCCAAGGGCACATTGTTACATCCTGGGGACCCCCTTGTCCCCAGGGCCCATCGTGGCACCGTGGGGACCCCCCCTGTGTCTCCAGTGCCCATTGTGACATCCTTGGGACCCCCCTTGTCCCCAGGACCCGTTGTGACATCTTGGGGACCCCTATGTCACCAGAGCCCATTGTGATATCCTGGGGAGCCCCCTTTGTCCCCAGGGCCCATTGTGCACATCCTGTGGACCCCTCTTTGTCCCCAGGGCCCATTGTGATATCCTGGGGAGCCCTCTTTTTCCCCAGGGCCTATTGTGACATCCTGGGGACCCCCTTTGTCCCCCGGGCCCATTGTGACATCCTGAAGACCCCCTTTGTCCCCAGGGCCTATTGTGACATCCCAGGACCCCCCCTTTTCTCCAGGGCCCATTGTGACGTCCCAGGACCCCCTATTGTCCCCAGAGCCCATTGTGACATCCCAGGACCCCCCATTGTCCCCAGGCCCCATTATACACATCCTGGGGTTCCCCTTTATCCCCAGGGCCATTGTGACACCATGGGGACCCCCTTTGTCCCCAGGGCCCATTGTGACGTCCCAGGATGCCCCATTGTCCCCTGGGCCCATTGTGAAATCATGGGGACCCCCTTTGTCCCCAGGGCCTATTGTGACATCCCAGGACCCCCCATTGTCCCCAGGGCCCATTGTGACATTCTGGGGACCCCACTTTGTTCCCAGGGCCCATTCTGACACCATGGGGACCCCCTTTGTCCCCAGGGCCCATTGTGATATCCTGGGGACTCCCTTTGTCCCCAGGGCCCATTGTGACACCGTGGAGACCCTCCTTGTCCTCAGGGCCCATTATGACATTCAGGGGACTCCTCTTTGTCCCCAGGGCCTATTGTGACATCCTGGGGACCCCCCTTTTCTCTAGGTCCCATTGTGACATCCCAGAACCCCCTATTGTTCCCCGGGCCCATTGTGAAATCCTGGGGACCCCCTCTTTTTCCCCAAGGCCCATTGTGACATCCCACGACCCCCCATTGTCCCCAGGCCCCATTATGCACATCCTGCGGTCCCCCTTTATCCCCCGGCCCCATTCTGACACTGTGGGGACCCCCGTTGTCCCCAGGACCCATTGTGACATCCTGGGGACCCCCTTTGTCCCCAGGGCCTATTGTGACATCCCAGAATCCCCCATTGTCCCCAGGGCTCATTGTGACACCGTGGGGACCCCCCCTTTTTCTCCAGTGCCCATTGTGACATCCTGGGGACCCCCCTTTGTCTTTAGGGCCCATTGTGACGTTCAGGGGAACCCCCTTTGTCCCCAGGGCCCATTGTGACATCCTGGGGACTCCCTTTGTCCCCAGGGCCCATTGTGACATCCCAGGACCCCCCATTGTACCCAGGGCCCATTGTGACATCCTGGGAACCCCCTTGTCCCCAGGGCCCATTGTGACATCCTGGGAACCCCCTTTGTCCCCAGGGCCCATTGTGACATCCTGGGGACTCCCTTTGTCCCCAGGGCCCATTGTGACATCCCAGGACCCCCCATTGTACCCAGGGCCCATTGTGACATCCTGGGAACCCCCTTGTCCCCAGGGCCCATCGTGGCACCGCGGGGACCCTCCCCTTTTTCTCCAGTGCCAATTGTGACATCTTTGGGACCCCTCTTGTCCTCAGGGCCCATTGTGACATCCTGGGGAGCCCCCTTTGTCCCCAGGGCCCATTGTGACATCCCAGGACCCCCCATTTTCCCCAGGGCGCATTGTGACATCCTGGGGACCCCCTTTGTCCCCAGGGGCCATTGTGACATACCAGGACCCACCCTTGTCCCCAGAGTCCATTGTGACATCCTGGGCAGCCCCCTTTGTCCCCAGGCCCATTGTGACATCCTGGGGACCCTGTTGTCTCAAGGGCCCATTGTGACACCGTGGGGACCCCCTTTGTCACTGGGGCCCATTGTGGCATACCAGGACTCCACTTTGTCCCCAGGGCCCATTGTGACACCGTGGGGACCCCTTTGTCCCCAGGACCCATTGTGACATCCCATGACCCCCCTTGTCCCCAGGGCCCATTGTGACATCCTGGGGACCCCTTTGTCCCCAGGCACCATTGTGACAGGGCAGGACACCCCTTGTCTCCAAGGCCCATTGTGACATCATGGGGATCCCGTTTGTGCCCAGGGCCCATTGTTACATCCTGGGGACCCCCTTTGTCCCCAGAGGCCATTGTGACATCCGGGGGACCCCCCCTTGTCCCCAGAGCCCATTGTGATATTCAGGGGACCCCCTCTTTTTCCCCAGGGCCTATTGTGACATCCTTGGGACCTCGTTTGTCCCCAGGGCCCATTGTTGTACCATGAGGACCCCCTTTGTCCCCAGGGCCCATTGTGGCACCATGGTGAACCCCTTTGTCACTGGGGCTCATTGTGACATCCCAGGACCCCCCGTTGTCCCCAGGGCCCATTGTGACATCCTGGGTCCCCCTTTGTCCCTGTCGAGGGTTAAGATTGCGGGGTGACAATCAAACCCTGGCAGATGTGTTGTCAACCTCCTCTGCCCCCCACTTCCCCCTTTTGCCCCTCCCTCTCCCCCCTTCCCACTCAGCACAGGCGATCGGGAGGGGAAGAAGCACAGAGGGGAGAGAGTTGGAAAAGTTCAAGATGTTTTACTGATGCTACTGATGAGAACAGAGAAAATAATACAAATATACAAAACCCATCTTGTAAGTCTGAGCAACTGCAGAGCCAGCACCCAAAGTCCTGGACTGGACTCTGCAGCCAACCGGAGCTGGATTCAGTCTCTCACTGGCCTCAGTTCGCAGGGACGACCAGCAAGGTCCTCTCCTGATGTCGGCCATGAGCAGAAGGGAAGGAAAAAGGCAAAAGGGAAGGGAAAGGGACGAGATTCTCGTGATCTCCCGCTTTTATATGAAGTATTCACGTGAACGGAATGTTATACACAGTTGGTCACCGGTTTCTCGTTGCCCCTCTCGCGAGATGTCCATCTGTGCTTGTCAATAAGTTTCCATTCCATTGCTGGGTTTGCCAAAACATGTGTCTGGTTCTCCAGGAAAATGCAGCTGACATGAAGGCTTTGGCTGACAGGCAAAATTCACTAAAAGAGAAACTTGTTTTTTACCAAAACCAGGACAGGTGGGGGCGCAGAGGCTGCTGAGACATGGAGATGGACTGGGACACGGGGGTGGGCTGGGACATAGAGATAGGCTGGGACATGGATGGCCTGGGTCACAGAGACTGGCTGGGATGTGGAGACGGGCTGGGTCATGGGCACGAGTCAGAGCCAGCACAGGAGCAGGGAGGCTGGGGCAGCTCCATCCTGCAGACGTGCTTGTCCTGGCCATGCCAGCCATGGGATACGTGCCCCAGCACAGACACACACCCGTGGGACACACAGCTGGCCACAGGGACCCCAGAGACACACGCACGCCCCGTGCCATCATTCCAGTTCATTGGTGGAGCCGTGGTGGTCACTGGTGTGGCGGTGGCGGTGGCCAAGGCTCTGCCGGTTCCGCAGACGCCAGTGCTGGGGTTGGCTCAGCGGCGGCGGTGCCGTGTCCCCCTGCGGCGGCGGCTGCTCCTGTACCGCCGGCGTCGGCTCCGCCCAGAGCGGCGGCCAGAGCGGCTCCGGTAGCGGCGCCGGCCGTGGCGGCGGCTGCGGCTGCGGCTCCTGCTTCGCCGGTTCCGGGCCATGGTGGGGTGGCTGCTGCCCTGTGCTGCCAGAGGATGCCGCTTTGCACCCACGGCCCTGCTTTTATAGGGGTGCCTGGGCGGGGCCCTTGGTGACATCACCAGTGACGTCACAATGCCCACTGTGGCAGTCGCACATCCCCCGTGATCCGGAGCCTCCAACGGGGCAGTCGATGGCTCCTTAGCACCTTCTGTGCCCCACTGTGCCTGTCCCCACGTGCACACCGAGGGTGGCACCAAGGTGCTCACAGTCCAAACTGATTACTGTGTTTAAAAAGATAATCGAGGGGGAAGGGCAACCAAAGAGCCAGGAATCCATATTTCAAATAAATCAATAAGGTGAGAGGGTTGTTAATTAGATGAATGAGACAGGTAAACTGAGGCCAGCCCTGGGGAGTCTGTAACCCCTGCAGTGCCAAGCGCTGGAGAGCAGGGCAGGGAATGTGCAGCTGGGGTTGGTGGATGTGTAAGCGGGGGCTTTTTGTCCCATTCCCTGTGCTGTCTTTGGGTAGAACACCTGGTCTTGCCAAATCGTTTATAAAATACGCTTTGCTGAGAGATCCTGCCCGGGGCTGTTCTCTTGGCAAGGGGATTGTTTCCCACAGCAGGGTTTGGCAGCAGAAGTTGGGCAGGACAAGAGGGCCCATGAGGTCAGAAAGCACAGCAGAGCTGGAACGTGGGGTCACGGGCACCAAACCCAGCTCGGGTGGAGCCAAGAGGGTGCCCTCGTGTGCAGGGCCCAAAGCGCCATCTGTAGCATCTGCCCGTCCTTCTGAGTGCCCAGAGCCTCCCTCTTGGGGCCAAATCCTCATGTTTAGGGTCCCAACGTGTCTTTCATCACCCACGGCCTTTGGTCAGGGCCCACAGCTTCATTTTCAGGTGGAGCTCGCTGCCTGGCAACAGCCGCCCGGAAGTCTGTGGACAGCCAGGGGATGAAATGCAGCCAATCACATTTGAGGAGGCGGGGTAAGTCATGTGATTGAAACGTAAGCAGCCAATCGAGATTTGAGACCTGCAGGACAGTTGGCGACAGTTGAACAAACTGGGCAGCCCTCAGGGGCGGGCTGTGCTGGCTGCACCAATCTCACCTGGTGGGAGTGCAGCACAGGGATGATTGACAAATAGTCTGACCAATCATTTGGTGGGGGGAGCCAGTGGGGAAATCCCAGACAGCCAATCAGAGGAAACAGCAGCTCAGGGAAGGCGGACACTGTGGAGGGAGTAACCCCTCAGGCAGCCAATCAGAGAGAGTATCACCTCAGGGCAGGGCGAGCCCCAAAGCAGGAGAGAATCACTGCCCAGGCAGCCAATGAGCTGCAGGATCAGCTCAGGGGAGGAGACTGACAGCCCTCCCGACCAATGGTGGCGCAGCCCAGGCTGAGCAGGCGGTTGCTCTGCAGGCGGCCAGCGTGAGCTTTGCCATGGCGCCCGTGGAGCTGCCCGAGGCCGAGCGGCGCCCGGCCCAGCCCTGGGGCCCTTTTTCCTCCCTCTGGGGCCCTGGAGATGTCTTGCTGCCTCTGGCCCAGGTGTGTGTGGGCTGCTCTGGCCTTGTTCTCCTGGGCGGGGAAGGGGGCAGGGGGCACTTTCTGGAGAGGAGCTGCTGGGGCTGGAGCTGGAGAGAGCAGGAGAAGGGGAAGCAGCTGGAGGGTGAAGTGCAGGGGATCCCCACAGCTGCTGCTGCAGCTGCACCAGAGACAGCTGCCCCTCTGGGTGAGGAAGAGTCCCTGTGAGCAGCCTCAGCAGAGCAGATCACAAACGTGCACCGCAGGGCCTGTGTAAGTGGGGAAAATCACTGTCCGGCCGTATAGTGAGTGTGTGTGTGGGGTGCGTCTGGGGAGCCTCGTGCTGTGAGAGCTGTCAGACACCCATGTGTTCTCTTAGGTGCAGGATGGACAAACGACTGGAGCTACAGGGGGAGGGAAAGGCAGGCAGACAGAAGGGCCTGAACTCCACAGCTTGCCTGGCAGTGCAGAGAGCAGGAACTGTGGTGAGTGCTGGGCCCTTGGGGTCATTTCGTCCTGTTTTGTGCTCCAGTCCCTCCCTGCTCCCTCCTCTTTCCTACTCTGTCCTTCTTCCTCTTCATCTCTTCTGTCTCTGCCCCTCTCTGCTTCTTCCTCACCGTTTCCTCCACCCTTCTCCAACTCTGTGCAGGGTTTCTCGTGGTTTGCAGTGTCTGCTTTTGAGAGGAACGTATTCCTGACTGTCTCCATCTCTGTATGGTGAAGCTTTCTGCCTGCACTATGATTTTGCTGGGCTGTGAGGCTGTGTTGGAGCAGCAGAGGTCAGAAGTGGTGGCTTTAAAGGCATTGAAGCTGTGGTCAAACTAGCAGGAAAAGCTGGTTTCTTCCCAGAGAGCTGCCTGACAAAAACAGCTACAAGTAAAGACCCTTGAAGTTGGCTTTTTTTTTTTTTTTTTAAATTTACTATTAATATGTAGCTTTTGGTATTGATTGATTGATTGATTGATTGATTGATTTCTGGGAAGCAAGAAGTGAGAGCCTGTGCACTCCCACAGGCAGTGCTGCCTCCCAAAATAGGTGCACCCTTCTCCACTTCTGTTCCTTCCGTGCTGGTGTAGCACAAGGCCATGCAGCAGTGTGCAGATGTGGTGATTCCAATGTGACTGTGAGGTCAGAGCCCCACGGTGACGTGCTGTGCTGTGTCTTGGCAGCAGCAGCATCATGGGGCGAGCGTGGGGGCTGTGGTCACAGTATCACAGTATCACAGTATGTTTGGGATTGGAAGGGACCTCGAAAGATCATCCAGTCCAATCCCCCTGCTGGAGCAGGAACGCCTAGGTGAGGTCGCACAGGAAGGTGTCCAGGCGGGTTTGAATGTCTCCAGGGAAGGAGACTCCACAACCTCCCTGGGCAGCCTGTTCCAGTGCTCTGCCACCCTCACTGGGAAGAAGTTCTTTCTCAAATTTAAGTGGAACCTCTTGTGTTCCAGCTTGATCCCATTGCCCCTTGTCCTATCATTGTTTGCCACCGAGAAGAGCCCGGCTCCATCCTCGTGCCACTCACCCTTTATATATTTATAAACATTAATAAGGTCACCCCTCAGTCTCCTCTTCTCCAAACTAAAGAGCCCCAGCTCCCTCAGCCTTTCTTCATAAGGGAGATGCTCCACTCCCTTAATCATCTTTGTTGCCCTACGCTGGACTCTCTCCAGCAGTTCCCTGTCCTTCTGGAACTGAGGGGCCCAGAACTGGACACAATATCCCAGATGGGGTCTCACCAGGGCGGAGTAGAGGGGAAGGAGGACCTCTCTCGATCTACTGACCACCCCCCTTGTTATACACCCAAGGATGCCATTGCCTTCCTGGCCACAAGGGCACAGTGCTGGCTCATGGGCATCCTGTTGTCCACCAGGACCCCCAGGTCACTTTCCCCTACACTGCTCTCTAATAGGTCATTCCCCAACCTATACTGACCCTGGGGTTGTTCCTGCCCAGATGCAGGACTCTACACTTTCCCTTGTTAAATTCCATCAGGTTATCCCCCGCCCAACTCTCCAGCCTGTCCAGGTCTCTGGATGGCAGCACAGCTTCCAGTGTCAGCCACTCCTCCCAGCTTAGTGTCATCAGCAAACTTGCTGATGGTACACTCAATTCCCTCGTCTAAATCGTTAATGAATATATTGAATAATATTGGCCCCAGTACTGACCCCTGAGGCACTCCACTAGATACTGGCCTCCAACTGGACTCTGCACCATTGACCACCACTCTCTGTCTTCTCTCTTTAAGCCAGTTTGCAACCCACCTCACTACTCTATTGTCTAGACCACACCTCCTCAATTTAGCTGTGAGGATGCTGTGCAGACTGTGTCAAAGGCTTTACTGAAGTCAAGGTAGACCACATCCACCGCTCTGCCATCATCCATCCACCTTGGTACATTCTCATAAAAGGCTATGAGGTTGGTCAAGCATGACTTCCCCTTGGTAAAGCCGTGCTGACTGCCCCTAATGACCCTCTTATCCCTGATGTGCCTTGAGATGACACCAAGGATAAGCTGTTCCATTACTTTCCCAGGGACAGAGGTGAGGCTGACCGGTCTATAATTACCCGGGTCCTCCTTCTTGCCCTTTTTGAAGCCTGCAGTGACATTTGCTTTCCTCCAATCCTCGGGCACCTCTCCCGTTTCCCGAGACTTGGCAAAAATGATGGATAGCGGTCCAGCAATGACTTCAGCCAGCTCCCTCAGCACCCGCGGATGCATCCCATCTGGACCCATGGATTTATGGACGTCCAGACTATTTAATTGTTCCCTAACCCAGTCCTCATCGACTAAAGCAAACTCCTCCATTAACCTGGCTTCATCCGGGGTCTCAGGGGTACAGGGTTCCCCAGGACAGCCTCCAGCGGAGTAGACAGAGACAAAGAAGGCATTCCGCAATTCTGCCTTCTCTGTGTCTTCTGCCACCAGGGCACCCACCTCATTCATCAGTGGGCCTACATTGCCTCTGGTATTAGTTTTATCTGCTGTGTATTTGGAAAAGTTCTTCTTGCTGTCCTTGACCCCTCTCGCCAGCTGTAATTCTAAGGAGGCCTTGGCTACCCTAGCTGCCTTCCTGCATCCTCTAACAGCAGCCTTATATTCCTCCCAAGTGGCCAGCCCCTGCTTCCATGACCTGTAAACTCGCCTCTTCTGCTTGAGCATACCCAACAGATCCCTATTCAACCACGCAGGCCTCCTGGCTCCCTTCCTCGACTTCCTACGTGTGGGGATGCTCTGATCCTGAGCATGGAAGAAGCAATCTCTGAATGCAATCCAGCTCTCTTGGGCCCCTTTTCCTTCAAGCAGTCTTGCCCATGGGATTTCCCCCAGCAATTGCTTGAAAAGGCCGAAATTAGCCCTGCCAAAGTCCAGGGTTGCAATTCTACTTGCTGTTCTGTTCCTGCCACACGAGATGCTGAACTCCACCATCTCGTGGTCACTGCAACCCAGGCAGCCCTCGACCTTTACTGCTTCGACCAGACCCTCTTTGTTAGTGAGGATGAGATCCAGCAGTGCACCTCTCCTGGTCGGCTCCTCCACCATCTGCATGAGGAAGTTATCATCAATGCGCTGGAGGAACCTCCTGGGCTGTGCTGGCTGGCTGAATGGTCCTTCCAGCAAACATCAGGGAAGTTAAAATCACCCACAACAACCAGGGCCTGTGACTGCGAGGCCACTCTCAGCTGCGCATAGAAGGCCTCATCAACTTCCTCAGCCTGATCTGGTGGCCTGTATTAGACACCTACAACCGTATCACCCCTGCCAGCCTGCCCCTTGATCCTGACCCATACACTCTCAACTCGTTCCTCATCCGCTCCTGGGCAGAATTTAGTACATTGCAGTTGCTCTCTCACATAGAGAGCAGCTCCACCACCACGCCTGGCTGGCCTGTCTTTCCTGAAAAGGGCGTAGCCATCCATGACCACATTCCAGCCATGTGAACTGTCCCACCACGTTTCTGTAATTGCCACCAGATCATAATCTCCCGACCGAACATAGGATTCTAACTCCTCCTGCTTATTCCCCATGCTGCGTGCATTGGTGCACAGGCATTTCAGGGAGTGAGCAGAGCACACCAATTTCTCCCTAGGGGCACAGGAGGCCACCCGGTCCTCATCTGTTTTAGAATGCTGCCCCACTGGGGCAAGCCCAACTACAGCCCCATCCCCCTTCGAGCCTAGTTTAAAGCTCTCCAAATGAGCCCAGCTAATTCCTGCCCCAGCATCCTTTTGCCCCTGCGAGATAAGCCTTTCCCGCATAACACTGTCCGGACTGGAGTCTTATAAAACCAGCCATTATCAAAAAAACCAAAGCCCTGCCTGTAGCACCAGTCTTGGAGGCAACCATTTAGAGATTGAATTTTCCCATTCCACCCCACATCGTCACTTGAAGAGGGAAGGAGTGAAGAGAAGATCACTTGAGCCCCTGAATCTTTCACCATCCTTCCCAAGACCTTGAAGTCATTCTTCATTCCCCTCAGACTACGGGAAGCAGCTTCCTCCCCATCTGTCTGGAAGACCAGCAGCGGGTAGTAGTCTGTCGGGTGCACCAGTCTGGGGAGCTCTCTAGCAATGTCCTTGATCCGGGCTCCAGGTAGACTACAGACTTCCCTAAGATGAGGGTCAACCCTGCATATTGGGCCCTCTGTTCCTTTCAGAACGGAATTTCCTATTACAATCACCCTTCTGTCTTTCTTATCAGAGGCAGTCTTCAGTTGTGTAGTCAACCGCCTCTTCCTATGTGATCTTGTAGGCAGGCTTGGCACCACCTCCTCACCTACCTCTTCTTCAAGATCCAGGGCCTCAAACCTATTACGGAGGAGCACCTGGGGAGGCAAATCAGGCAGGGAGGGGGGCTGCCTGTGATGCCGAACTGGAATAAGCTTCCAACCCTCATCTTCTTTTAGGTCGTTTACCTCTGCCCGACAGCGACAAGGGTGGGGCTGTCTCAGGACCTCCGCCTCTGTCCGGGAGGGCAGGAGGTCCATCTCCTTTTCGGGGGTACCTCCCTGGGGCCTTTCCGACCGGCACGTCAGGGTGTTACTCCACCAGTCGAACTCCCTTTCGCACTCCCTGATGGACCTCAGCGTCTCAACCTCCTCCTTAAGCTTCGGGAGAGCAGACCCAGGAGTTCAGGCAAGGATTCAGTTCAGGAGGGACCCAGGAGTTCGGGAAAGGGGACCCAGGAGTACCCCTAAGGACCCAGTAGTTGGGACGGGACCCAGGAGTTCTGGAGAGAAGACCCAGGAGTTCAGGTTGGGTTTCAGTTCAGGAGGGACCCAGGAGTACCCCTAAAGACCCAGTAGTTGGGGGGGGACCCAGGAGTGCCCCAAGGGACCCAGGAGTTCGAGAGAGGGGACCCAGGAGTCCTGCACAGAGGACCCAGGACGTTGGGCGGGGATTCAGTTCAGGAGGGACCCAGCAGTTCGGGAGAGAGGACCCAGGAGTTCCGGAAAGGGACCCAGGAGTTCGGGAAAGGGACCCAGGAGTTCCGAAAAAGGACCCAGGCATTCGGGAAAGCGGACCCACGTGTTGGGGCGGGGATTCAGTTCAGGAGGGACCCAGGAGTTCGGGATAGCGGACCCAGGTTTTCAGGAATGGGGACCCAGGCGTTCGGGAGAGCGGACCCAGGAGTTCAGGCAGGGATTCAGGTCAGGATGGACCCAGGAGTTCGGGAAAGGGGACCCAGGAGTCCTGGAGAGGGGACCCAGGCGTCTGGGAAAGGGACCCAGGAGTTCAGGAGGGGATTCAGGTCAGGAGGGACCCAGGAGTTCGGGAAAGGGGACCCAGGAGTGCCCCTAAGGACCCAGTAGTTGGGGGGGGACCCAGGAGTTCGGGAAAGGGACCCAGGAGTGCCCCTAAGGACCCAGTAGTTGGGGGGGGGACCCAGGAGTACCCCATGGGACCCAGGAGTTCAGGAGAGAGGACCCAGGAGTTCAGGTGGGGATTCAGTTCAGGAGGGACCCAGGAGTACCCCTATGGACCCAGTAGTTGGGGGGGGACCCAGGAGTGCCCCAAGAGACCCAGGAGTTGGGGAGAGAGGACCCAGGAGTTCAGGTGGGGATTCAGGTCAGGAGGGACCCAGGAGTTCGGGAAAGGGGACCCAGGAGTACCCCTAAGGACCCAGTAGTTGAGGGGGGACCCAGGAGTGCCCCAAGGGACCCACGAGTTCGGGAGAGAGGACCCAGGAGTTCAGGTGGGGATTCAGTTCAGGAGGGACCCAGGAGTTCGGGAAAGGGGACCCAGGAGTACCCCTAAGGACCCAGTAGTTGGGGGGGGACCCAGGAGTGCCCCAAGGGACCCAGGAGTTCGGGAGAGAGGACCCAGGAGTCCTGGAGAGGGGACCCAGGCATCTGGGAGAGTGACCCAGGAGTTCAGGAGGGTTTCAGGTCAGGAGGGACCCAGGAGTTCGGGAAAGGGGACCCAGGAGTGCCCCTAAGGACCCAGTAGTTGGGGGGGGACCCAGGAGTTCGGGAAAGGGACCCAGGAGTGCCCCTAAGGACCCAGTAGTTGGGGGGGGGACCCAGGAGTACCCCATGGGACCCAGGAGTTCAGGAGAGAGGACCCAGGAGTTCAGGTGGGGATTCAGTTCAGGAGGGACCCAGGAGTACCCCTATGGACCCAGTAGTTGGGGGGGGACCCAGGAGTGCCCCAAGAGACCCAGGAGTTGGGGAGAGAGGACCCAGGAGTTCAGGTGGGGATTCAGGTCAGGAGGGACCCAGGAGTTCGGGAAAGGGGACCCAGGAGTACCCCTAAGGACCCAGTAGTTGAGGGGGGACCCAGGAGTGCCCCAAGGGACCCACGAGTTCGGGAGAGAGGACCCAGGAGTTCAGGTGGGGATTCAGTTCAGGAGGGACCCAGGAGTTCGGGAAAGGGGACCCAGGAGTACCCCTAAGGACCCAGTAGTTGGGGGGGGACCCAGGAGTGCCCCAAGGGACCCAGGAGTTCGGGAGAGAGGACCCAGGAGTCCTGGAGAGGGGACCCAGGCATCTGGGAGAGTGACCCAGGAGTTCAGGAGGGTTTCAGGTCAGGAGGGACCCAGGAGTTCGGGAAAGGGACCCAGGAGTTCAGGAGAGAGAACCCAGGAGTTCAGGTGGGGATTCAGTTCAGGAGGGACCCAGGAGTACCCCTATGGACCCAGTAGTTGGGGGGGGACCCAGGAGTGCCCCAAGGGACCCAGGAGTTCAGGAGAGAGGACCCAGGAGTCTGGGAAAGGGACCCAGGAGTTCAGGCGGGGATTCAGGTCAGGAGGGACCCAGGAGTGCCCCTAAGGACCCAGGAGTTCAGGAAAGGGGACCCAGGAGTACCCCTAAGGACCCAGTAGTTGGGGGGGGACCCAGGAGTGCCCCAAGGGACCCAGGAGTTGGGGAGAGAGGACCCAGGAGTTCAGGTGGGGATTCAGTTCAGGAGGGACCCAGGAGTTTGGGAAAGGGGACCCAGGAGTGCCCCTAAGGACCCAGTATTTGGGGAGGGACCCAGGAGTGCCCCGAGGGACCCAGGAATCCTGGAGAGGGGACCCAGGAGTACCCCTAAGGACCCAGTAGTTGGGAGGGGGACCCAGGAGTGCCCCAAGGGACCCAGGAGTTCAGGAGAGAGGACCCAGGAGTCTGGGAAAGGGACCCAGGAGTTCAGGCGGGGTTTCAGGTCAGGAGGGACCCAGGAGTGCCCCTAAGGACCCAGGAGTTGAGGGGGGACCCAGGAGTGCCCGAAAGGACCCAGGAGTTCGGGAAAGGGGACGCAGGAGTTCAGGAGAGAGGACCCAGGAGTTCCGGGAAAGGGACCCAGGAGTTCCAGAAAGGGACCCAGGAGTTCTGGAAAGGTACCCAGGTATTCAGGAAAGCGGACCCAGGAGTTCAGGCGGGAATTCAGTTCAGGAGGGACCCAGGAGTTCAGGAAAGGGGACCCAGGAGTACCCCTAAGGACCCAGTAGTTGGGGGGGGACCCAGGAGTGCCCCAAGGGACCCAGGAGTTCGGGAGGGAGGACCTAGGAGTCCTGGAGAGGGGACCCAGGAGTTCAGGTGGGGATTGAGTTCAGGTGGGGATTCAGTTCAGGAGGGACCCAGGAGTACCCCTATGGACCCAGTAGTTGGGGGGGGACCAAGGAGTGCCCCAAGGGACACAGGAGTTCGGGAAAGGGGACCCAGGAGTACCCCTAAGGACCCAGTAGTTGGGGGGGGACCCAGGAGTGCCCCAAGGGACCCGGGAGTTCGGGAGAGAGGACCCAGGAGTTCAGGTGGGGATTCAGTTCAGGAGGGACCCAGGAGTTCGGGAAAGGGGACCCAGGAGTACCCCTAAGGACCCAGTAGTTGGGGGGGGACCCAGGAGTGCCCCAAGGGACCCAGGAGTTCGGGAAAGGGGACCCAGGAGTACCCCTAAGGACCCAGTAGTTGAGGGGGGACCCAGGAGTGCCCCAAGGGACCCACGAGTTCGGGAGAGAGGACCCAGGAGTTCAGGTGGGGATTCAGTTCAGGAGGGACCCAGGAGTTCGGGAAAGGGGACCCAGGAGTACCCCTAAGGACCCAGTAGTTGGGGGGGGGCCCAGGAGTGCCCCAAGGGACACAGGAGTTCGGGAAAGGGGACCCAGGAGTACCCCTAAGGACCCAGTAGTTGGGGGGGGACCCAGGAGTGCCCCAAGGGACCCGGGAGTTCGGGAGAGAGGACCCAGGAGTCCTGGAGAGGGGGCCCAGGCGTCTGGGAAAGGGACCCAGGAGTTCAGAAGGGGATTCAGGTCAGGAGGGACCCAGGAGTTCGGGAAAGGGGACCCAGGAGTACCCCTAAAGACCCAGTAGTTGGGGGGGGACCCAGGAGTTCGGGAAAGGGACCCAGCAGTTCAGGAGAGAGGACCCAGGAGTTCAGGTGGGGATTCAGTTCAGGAGGGACCCAGGAGTACCCCTATGGACCCAGTAGTTGGGGGGGGACCCAGGAGTGCCCCAAGGGACCCAGGAGTTCGGGAGAGAGGACCCAGGAGTCCTGGAGAGGGGACCCTAAAGTTCTGGTGGGGATTCAGGTCAGGAAGGACCCAGGAGTGCCCCTAAGGACCCAGTAGTTGAGGGGGGACCCAGGAGTGCCCCAAGGGACCCAGGAGTTCGGGAAAGGGGACCCAGGAGTACCCCTAAGGACCCAGTAGTTGGGGGGGGACCCAGGAGTGCCCCAAGGGACCCACGAGTTCAGGAGAGAGGACCCAGGAGTGCCCCTAAGGACCCAGTATTTGGGGAGGGACCCAGGAGTGCCCCAAGGGACCCAGGAATCCTGGAGAGGGGACCCAGGAGTCTGGGAAAGGGACCCAGGAGTTCAGGCGGGAATTCAGTTCAGGAGGGACCCAGGAGTTCGGGAAAGGGGACCCAGGAGTACCCCTAATGACCCAGTAGTTGGGGGGGGACCCAGGAGTACCCCAAGGGACCCAGGATTTGGGGAGAGAGGACCCAGGAGTGCCCCTAAGGACCCAGTATTTGGGGAGGGACCCAGGAGTGCCCCAAGGGACCCAGGAATCCTGGAGAGGGGACCCAGGAGTACCCCTAAGGACCCAGTAGTTGGGAGGGGGACCCAGGAGTGCCCCAAGATACCCAGGAGTTCAGGAGAGAGGACCCAGGAGTCTGGGAAAGGGACCCAGGAGTTCAGGAGGGGATTCAGTTCAGGAGGGACCCAGGAGTTCTGGAAAGGGGACCCAGGAGTACCCCTAAGGACCCAGTAGTTGGGGGGGGACCCAGGAGTGCCCCAAGGGACCCAGGAGTTCGGGAGAGAGGAGCCAGGAGTCCTGGAGAGGGGACCCAGGCGTCTGGGAAAGGGACCCAGGAGTTCAGGTGGGGATTCAGGTCAGGAGGGACCCAGGAGTTCGGGAAAGGGGACCCAGGAGTGCCCCTAAGGACCCAGTAGTAGGGGGGGGACCCAGGAGTTCGGGAAAGGGACCCAGGAGTTCAGGAGAGAGGACCCAGGAGTTCAGGTGGGGATTCAGTTCAGGAGGGACCCAGGAGTACCCCTATGGACCCAGTAGTTGGGGGGGGACCAAGGAGTGCCCCAAGGGACCCAGGCGTTCGAGAGAGAGGACCCAGGAGTCCTGGAGAGGGGACCCAGGAGTTCAGGTGGGGATTCAGGTCAGGAGGGACCCAGGAGTTCGGGAAAGGGGACCCAGGAGTGCCTGTAAGGACCCAGTAGTTGGGGGAGGACCCAGGAGTGCCCCAAGGGACCCAGGAGTTCAGGAGAGAGGACCCAGGAGTCTGGGAAAGGGACCCAGGAGTTCAGGCGGGGTTTCAGGTCAGGAGGGACCCAGGAGTGCCCCTAAGGACCCAGTAGTTGAGGGGGGACCCAGGAGTGCCCGAAAGGACCCAGGAGTTCGGGAAAGGGGACTCAGGAGTTCAGGAGAGAGGACCCAGGAGTTCCGGGAAAGGGACCCAGGAGTTCTGGAAAGGTACCCAGGTATTCAGGAAAGCGGACCCAGGAGTTCAGGCGGGAATTCAGTTCAGGAGGGACCCAGGAGTTCGGGAAAGGGGACCCAGGAGTACCCCTAAGGACCCAGTAGTTGGGGGGGGACCCAGGAGTGCCCCAAGGGACCCAGGACTTCGGGAAAGGGGACCCAGGGGTACCCCTAAGGACCCAGTAGTTGAGGGGGGACCCAGGAGTGCCCCAAGGGACCCACGAGTTCGGGAGAGAGGACCCAGGAGTTCAGGTGGGGATTCAGTTCAGGAGGGACCCAGGAGTTCGGGAAAGGGGACCCAGGAGTACCCCTAAGGACCCAGTAGTTGGGGGGTGACCCAGGAGTGCCCCAAGGGACCCAGGAGTTCGGGAAAGGGGACCCAGGAGTACCCCTAAGGACCCAGTAGTTGGGGGGGGACCCAGGAGTGCCCCAAGGGACCCAGGAGTTTGGGAAAGGGGACCCAGGAGTGCCCCTAAGGACCCAGTATTTGGGGAGGGACCCAGGAGTGCCCCAAGGGACCCAGGAATCCTGGAGAGGGGACCCAGGAGTACCCCTAAGGACCCAGTAGTTGGGAGGGGGACCCAGGAGTGCCCCAAGGGACCCAGGAGTTCAGGAGAGAGGACCCAGGAGTCTGGGAAAGGGACCCAGGAGTTCAGGCGGGGATTCAGGTCAGGAGGGACCCAGGAGTGCCCCAAAGGACCCAGGAGTTCGGGAAAGGGGACCCAGGAGTACCCTTAAGGACCCAGTAGTTGAGTGGGGACCCAGGAGTGCCCCAAGGGACCCACGAGTTCAGGAGAGAGGACCCAGGAGTTCAGGTGGGGATTCAGTTCAGGAGGGACCCAGGAGTTCAGGAGAAAGGACCCAGGAGTTCCGGGAAAGGGACCCAGGAGTTCCAGAGAGGGACCCAGGAGTTCTGGAAAGGGACCCAGGCATTCAGGAGAGCGGACCCAGGAGTTCAGGCGGGAATTCAGTTCAGGAGGGACCCAGGAGTACCCCTAAGGACCCAGTAGTTGGGGGGGGACCCAGGAGTGCCCCAAGGGACCCAGGAGTTCGGGAGAGAGGAGCCAGGAGTCCTGGAGAGGGGACCCAGGCGTCTGGGAAAGGACCCAGGAGTTCAGGAGGGGATTCAGGTCAGGAGGGACCCAGGAGTTCGGGAAAGGGGACCCAGGAGTGCCCCTAAGGACCCAGTAGTAGGGGGGGGACCCAGGAGTTCGGGAAAGGGACCCAGGAGTTCAGGAGAGAGGACCCAGGAGTTCAGGTGGGGATTCAGTTCAGGAGGGACCCAGGAGTACCCCTATGGACCCAGTAGTTGGGGGCGGACCAAGGAGTGCCCCAAGGGACCCAGGCGTTCGAGAGAGAGGACCCAGGAGTCCTGGAGAGGGAACCCAGGAGTTCAGGTGGGGATTCAGTTCAGGAGGGACCCAGGAGTTCGGGAAAGGGGACCCAGGAGTGCCCCTAAGGACCCAGTAGTTGAGGGGGGACCCAGGAGTGCCCCAAGGGACCCAGGAGTTCGGGAAAGGGGACCCAGGAGTGCCCCTAAGAAACCAGTAGTTGAGGGGGAACCCAGTAGTGCCCCAAGGGACCCAGGAGTTAGGGAAAGGGGACCCAGGAGTACCCCTAAGGACCCAGTAGTTGGGGGGGGACCCAGGAGTGCCCCAAGGGACCCACGAGTTCGGGAGAGAGGACCCAGGAGTTCAGGTGGGGATTCAGTTCAGGAGGGACCCAGGAGTTCGGGAAAGGGGACCCAGGAGTACCCCTAATGACCCAGTAGTTGGGGGGGGACCCAGGAGTGCCCCAAGGGACCCAAGAGTTCGGGAGAGAGGACCCAGGAGTCCTGGAGAGGGGACCCAGGCGTCTGGGAGAGGGACCCAGGAGTTCAGGAGGGGATTCAGGTCAGGAGGGACCCAGGAGTTCGGGAAAGGGGACCCAGGAGTGCCCCTAAGGACCCAGTAGTTGGGGGGGGACCCAGGAGTGCCCCAAGGGACCCAGGAGTTGGGGAGAGAGGACCCAGGAGTGCCCCTAAGGACCCAGTATTTGGGGAGGGACCCAGGAGTGCCCCAAGGGACCCAGGAATCCTGTAGAGGGGACCCAGGAGTCTGGGAAAGGGACCCAGGAGTTCAGGCGGGGATTCAGGTCAGGAGGGACCCAGGAGTTCGGGAAAGGGGACGCAGGAGTTTAGGAGAGAGGACCCAGGAGTTCCGGGAAAGGGACCCAGGAGTTCTGGAAAGGGACCCAGGCATTCAGGAGAGCGGACCCAGGAGTTCAGGCGGGAATTCAGTTCAGGAGAGACCCAGGAGTTCAGGAAAGGGGACCCAGGAGTACCCCTAAGGACCCAGTAGTTGAGGGGGGACCCAGGAGTGCCCCAAGGGACCCACGAGTTTGGGAGAGAGGACCCAGGAGTTCAGGTGGGGATTCAGGTCAGGAGGGACCCAGGAGTTCGGGAAAGGGGACCCAGGAGTGCCCCTAAGGACCCAGTAGTTGAGGGGGGACCCAGGAGTGCCCCAAGGGACCCAGGAGTTCGGGAAAGGGGACCCAGGAGTACCCCTAAAGACCCAGTAGTTGAGGGGGAACCCAGGAGTGCCCCAAGGGACCCAGGCGTCTGGGAGAGAGGACCCAGGAGTTCAGGTGGGGATTCAGTTCAGGAGGGACCCAGGAGTTCGGGAAAGGGGACCCAGGAGTTCAGGAGAGAGGACCCAGGAGTTCCGGGAAAGGGGCCCAGGAGTTCTAGAAAGGGACCCAGGCATTCAGGAGAGCGGACCCAGGAGTTCAGGCGGGAATTCAGTTCAGGAGGGACCCAGGAGTTCTGGAAAGGGGACCCAGGAGTACCCCTAAGGACCCAGTAGTTGAGGGGGGACCCAGGAGTGCCCCAAGGGACCCAGGAGTTCGGGAAAGGGGACCCAGGAGTTCAGGTGGGGATTCAGTTCAGGAGGAACCCAGGAGTTCGGGAAAGGGGACCCAGGAGTACCCCTAAGGACCCAGTAGTTGGGGGGGGACCCAGGAGTGCCCCAAGGGACCCAGGAGTTCGGGAGAGAGGACCCAGGAGTCCTGGAGAGGGGACCCAGGCGTCTGGGAGAGGGACCCAGGAGTTCAGGAGGGGATTCAGGTCAGGAGGGACCCAGGAGTTCGGGAAAGGGGACCCAGGAGTGCCCGTAAGGACCCAGTAGTTGGTGGAGGACCCAGGAGTGCCCCAAGGGACCCAGGAGTTCGGGAAAGGGACCCAGGAGTTCAGGAGAGAGGACCCAGGAGTTCAGGTGCGGATTCAGTTCAGGAGGGACCCAGGAGTACCCCTATGGACCCAGTAGTTGGGGGGGGACCCAGGAGTGCCCCAAGGGACCCAGGAGTTCAGGAGAGAGGACCCAGGAGTCTGGGAAAGGGACCCAGGAGTTCAGGCGGGGATTCAGGTCAGGAGGGACCCAGGAGTGCCCCTAAGGACCCAGGAGTTCAGGAAAGGGGACCCAGGAGTACCCCTAAGGACCCAGTAGTTGGGGGGGGACCCAGGAGTGCCCCAAGGGACCCAGGAGTTGGGGAGAGAGGACCCAGGAGTTCAGGTGGGGATTCAGTTCAGGAGGGACCCAGGAGTTTGGGAAAGGGGACCCAGGAGTGCCCCTAAGGACCCAGTATTTGGGGAGGGACCCAGGAGTGCCCCAAGGGACCCAGGAATCCTGGAGAGGGGACCCAGGAGTACCCCTAAGGACCCAGGAGTTCAGAAGAGAGGACCCAGGAGTCTGGGAAAGGGACCCAGGAGTTCAGGCGGGGATTCAGGTCAGGAGGGACCCAGGAGTGCCCCTAAGGACCCAGTAGTTGAGGGGGGACCCAGGAGTGCCCCAAAGGACCCAGGAGTTTGGGAAAGGGGACCCAGGAGTACCCTTAAGGACCCAGTAGTTGAGGGGGGACCCAGGAGTTCATGTGGGGATTCAGTTCAGGAGGGACCCAGGAGTTCGGGAAAGGGGACGCAGGAGTTCAGGAGAGAGGACCCAGGAGTTCCAGAAAGGGACCCAGGAGTTCCAGAAAGGGACCCAGGAGTTCTGGAAAGGGACCCAGGCATTCAGGAGAGCGGACCCAGGAGTTCAGGCGGGAATTCAGTTCAGGAGAGACCCAGGAGTTCGGGAAAGGGGACCCAGGAGTACCCCTAAGGACCCGGTAGTTGGGGGGGGACCCAAGAGTGCCCCAAGGGACCCAGGAGTCCTGGAGAGAGGACCCAGGAGTCCTGGAGAGGGGACCCAGGCGTCTGGGAAAGGGACCCAGGAGTTCAGGAGGGGATTCAGGTCAGGAGGGACCCAGGAGTTCGGGAAAGGGGACCCAGGAGTGCCCCTAAGGACCCATTAGTTGGGGGGGGACCCAGGAGTGCCCCAAGGGAACCAGGAGTTCGGGAAAGGGGACCCAGGAGTACCCCTAAGGACCCAGTAGTTGAGGGGGGACCCAGGAGTGCCCCAAGGGAACCAGGAGTTCGGGAAAGGGGACCCAGGAGTACCCCTAAGGACCCAGTAGTTGAGGGGGAACCCAGGAGTGCCCCAAGGGACCCACGAGTTTGGGAGAGAGGACCCAGGAGTTCAGGTGGGGATTCAGTTCAGGAGGGACCCAGGAGTTTGGGAAAGGGGACCCAGGAGTGCCCCTAAGGACCCAGTAGTTGGGGGGGGACCCAGGAGTGCCCCAAGGGACCCAGGAATTCAGGAGAGAGGACCCAGGAGTCTGGGAAAGGGACCCAGGAGTTCAGGCGGGGATTCAGGTCAGGAGGGACCCAGGAGTGCCCTAAGGACCCAGGAGTTCAGGAAAGGGGACCCAGGAGTACCCCTAAGGACCCAGTAGTTGGGGCGGGACCCAGGAGTGCCCCAAGGGACCCAGGAGTTTGGGAGAGAGGACCCAGGAGTTCAGGTGGGGATTCAGTTCAGGAGGGACCCAGGAGTTTGGGAAAGGGGACCCAGGAGTACCCCTAAGGACCCAGTATTTGGGGAGGGACCCAGGAGTGCCCCAAGGGACCCAGGAATCCTGGAGAGGGGACCCAGGAGTGCCCCTAAGGACCCAGTAGTTGAGGGGGGACCCAGGAGTGCCCCAAAGGACCCAGGAGTTCGGGAAAGGGGACGCAGGAGTTCAGGAGAGAGGACCCAGGAGTTCCGGGAAAGGGACCCAGGAGTTCCAGAAAGGGACCCAGGAGTTCTGGAAAGGGACCCAGGAGTACCCCTAAGGACCCAGTAGTTGGAGGGGGACCCAGGAGTGCCCCAAGGGACCCAGGAGTTCGGGAGGGAGGACCCAGGAGTCCTGGAGAGGGGACCCAGGAGTTGAGGAGGGGATTCAGGTCAGGAGGGACCCAGGAGTGCCCCTAAGGACCCAATAGTTGGGGGGGGACCCAGGAGTTCGGGAAAGGGACCCAGGAGTTCAGGAGAGAGGACCCAGGAGTTCAGGTGGGGATTCAGTTCAAAAGGGACCCAGGAGTACCCCTATGGACCCAGTAGTTGGGGGGGGACCAAGGAGTGCCCCAAGGGACCCAGGCGTTCGAGAGAGAGGACCCAGGAGTCCTGGAGAGGGGACCCAGGAGTTCAGGTGGGGATTCAGGTCAGGAGGGACCCAGGAGTTCGGGAAAGGGGACCCAGGAGTGCCCCTAAGGACCCAGTAGTTGAGGGGGGACCCAGGAGTGCCCCAAGGGACCCAGGAGTTCGGGAAAGGGGACCCAGGAGTTCAGGCGGGAATTCAGTTCAGGAGGGACCCAGGAGTTCGGGAAAGGGGACCCAGGAGTACCCCTAATGACCCAGTAGTTGGGGGGGGGACCCAGGAGGGCCCCAAGGGACCCAGGAGTTCGGGAGAGAGGACCCAGGAGTTCAGGAGGGGATTCAGGTCAGGAGGGACCCAGGAGTTCGGGAAAGGGGACCCAGGAGTGCCCCTAAGGACCCAGGAGTTGGGGGGGGACCCAGGAGTGCCCCAAGGGACCCAGGAATTCAGGAGAGAGGACCCAGGAGTTCAGGTGGGGATTCAGTTCAGGAGGGACCCAGGAGTTTGGGAAAGGGGACCCAGGAGTGCCCCTAAGGACCCAGTACTTGGGGGGGGACCCAGGAGTGCCCCAAGGGACCCAGGAGTTCGGGAGAGAGGACCCAGGAGTCCTGGAGAGGGGACCCAGGCGTCTGGGAAAGGGACCCAGGAGTTCAGGAGGGGATTCAGGTCAGGAGGGACCCAGGAGTTCGGGAAAGGGGACCCAGGAGTGCCCCTAAGGACCCAGTATTTGGGGAGGGACCCAGGAGTGCCCCAAGGGACCCAGGATTTCAGGAGAGAGGACCTAGGAGTTCCGGGAAAGGGACCCAGGAGTTCCAGAAAGGGACCCAGGAGTTCAGGAAAGGGGACCCAGGAGTACCCCTAAGGACCCAGTAGTTGGGGGGGGACCCAGGAGTGCCCCAAGGGACCCAGGACTTCGGGAGAGAGGACCCAGGAGTCCTGGAGAGGGGACCCAGGCGTCTGGGAAAGGGACCCAGGAGTTCAGGAGGGGATTCAGGTCAGGAGGGACCCAGGAGTGCCCCTAAGGACCCAGTAGTTGGGGGGGGACCCAGGAGTTCGGGAAAGGGACCCAGGAGTTCAGGAGAGAGGACCCAGGAGTTCAGGTGGGGATTCAGTTCAGGAGGGACCCAGGAGTACCCCTATGGACCCAGTAGTTGGGGGGGGACCAAGGAGTGCCCCAAGGGACCCAGGCGTTCGAGAGAGAGGACCCAGGAGTCCTGGAGAGGGGACCCAGGAGTTCAGGTGGGGATTCAGGTCAGGAGGGACCCAGGAGTTCGGGAAAGGGGACCCAGGAGTGCCCCTAAAGACCCAGTAGTTGAGGGGGGACCCAGGAGTGCCCCAAGGGACCCAGGAGTTCGGGAAAGGGGACCCAGGAGTACCCCTAAGGACCCAGTAGTTGAGGGGGGACCCAGGAGTGCCCCAAGGGACCCACGAGTTCGGGAGAGAGGACCCAGGAGTTCAGGTGGGGATTCAGTTCAGGAGGGACCCAGGAGTTTGGGAAAGGGGACCCAGGAGTACCCCTAAGGACCCAGTAGTTGAGGGGGGACCCAGGACTGCCCCAAGGGACCCAGGAGTTCGGGAGAGAGGACCCAGGAGTCCTGGAGAGGGGACCCAGGCGTCTGGGAGAGGGACCCAGGAGTTCAGGAGGGGATTCAGGTCAGGAGGGACCCAGGAGTTCGGGAAACGGGACCCAGGAGTGCCCCTAAGGACCCAGTAGTTGGGGGGGGACCCAGGAGTGCCCCAAGGGACCCAGGAGTTCGGGAAAGGGACCCAGGAGTTCAGGAGAGAGGACCCAGGAGTTCAGGTGGGGATTCAGTTCAGGAGGGACCCAGGAGTACCCCTATGGACCCAGTAGTTGGGGGGGGACCCAGGAGTTCAGGAGAGAGGACCCAGGAGTCTGGGAAAGGGACCCAGGAGTTCAGGCGGGGATTCAGGTCAGGAGGGACCCAGGAGTGCCCCTAAGGACCCAGGAGTTCAGGAAAGGAGACCCAGGAGTACCCCTAAGGACCCAGTAGTTGGGGGGGGACCCAGGAGTGCCCCAAGGGACCCAGGAGTTGGGGAGAGAGGACCCAGGAGTTCAGGTGGGGATTCAGTTCAGGAGGGACCCAGGAGTTTGGGAAAGGGGACCCAGGAGTGCCCCTAAGGACCCAGTATTTGGGGAGGGACCCAGGAGTGCCCCAAGGGACCCAGGATTTCAGGAGAGAGGACCCAGGAGTTCCGGGAAAGGGACCCAGGAGTTCCAGAAAGGGACCCAGGAGTTCTGGAAAGGGACCCAGGCATTCAGGAGAGCGGACCCAGGAGTTCAGGCGGGAATTCAGTTCAGGAGGGACCCAGGAGTTCAGGAAAGGGGACCCAGGAGTACCCCTAAGGACCCAGTAGTTGGGGGGGGACCCAGGAGTGCCCCAAGGGATCCAGGAGTTCGGGAGAGAGGACCCAGGAGTCCTGGAGAGGGGACCCAGGCGTCTGGGAAAGGGACCCAGGAGTTCAGGAGGGGATTCAGGTCAGGAGGGACCCAGGAGTTCGGGAAAGGGGACCCAGGAGTGCCCCTAAGGACCCAGTAGTTGGGGGGGACCCAGGAGTTCGGGAAAGGGACCCAGGAGTTCAGGAGAGAGGACCCAGGAGTTCAGGTGGGGATTCAGTTCAGGAGGGACCCAGGAGTTTGGGAAAGGGGACCCAGGTGTACCCCTAAGGACCCAGTAGTTGCGGGGGGACCCAGGAGTGCCCCAAGGGACCCAGGAGTTCGGGAGAGAGGACCCAGGAGTCCTGGAGAGGGGACCCAGGCGTCTGGGAGAGGGACCCAGGAGTTCAGGAGGGGATTCAGGTCAGGAGGGACCCAGGAGTTCGGGAAAGGGGACCCAGGAGTGCCCGTAAGGACCCAGTAGTTGGGGGGGGACCCAGGAGTGCCCCAAGGGACCCAGGAGTTCGGGAAAGGGACCCAGGAGTTCAGGAGAGAGGACCCAGGAGTTCAGGTGGGGATTCAGTTCAGGAGGGACCCAGGAGTACCCCTATGGACCCAGTAGTTGGGGGGGGACCCAGGAGTGCCCCAAGGGACCCAGGAGTTCAGGAGAGAGGACCCAGGAGTCTGGGAAAGGGACCCAGGAGTTCAGGCGGGGATTCAGGTCAGGAGGGACCCAGGAGTTTGGGAAAGGGGACCCAGGAGTGCCCCTAAGGACCCAGTATTTGGGGAGGGACCCAGGAGTGCCCCAAGGGACCCAGGAATCCTGGAGAGGGGACCCAGGAGTACCCCTAAGGACCCAGTAGTTGGGGGGGGACCCAGGAGTGCCCCAAGGGACCCAGGATTTCGGGAGAGAGGACCCAGGAGTCCTGGAGAGGGGACCCAGGCATCTGGGAAAGGGGACCTTCCCTTCCCTTCCCTTCCCTTCCCTTCCCTTCCCTTCCCTTCCCTTCCCTTCCCTTCCCTTCCCTTCCCTTCCCTTCCCTTCCCTTCCCTTCCCTTCCCTTCCCTTCCCTTCCCTTCCCTTCCCTTCCCTTCCCTTCCCTTCCCTTCCCTTCCCTTCCCTTCCCTTCCCTTCCCTTCCCTTCCCTTCCCTTCCCTTCCCTTCCCTTCCCTTCCCTTCCCTTCCCTTCCCTTCCCTTCCCTTCCCCTCCCTTCCCCTCCCCTCCCCTCCCCTCCCCTCCCCTCCCCTCCCCTCCCCTCCCCTCCCCTCCCCTCCCCTCCCCTCCCCTCCCCTCCCCTCCCCTCCCCTCCTTCTCTTCTTCTTCTCTTCTTCTTCTCTTCTTCTTCTCTTCTTCTTCTCTTCTCTTCTCTTCTCTTCTCTTCTCTTCTCTTCTCTTCTCTTCTCTTCTCTCCCCTTCCTTCCCTCAGAACCCCATTCTGGGTTGGGATGAAGGGATCTCTGGAGATCATCCAGTCCAACCCCCCTGCTCCCGCGGGGTCCCAGAGCAGATCACACAGGATCCCAGGGGTCTGAATGTCTCACAGAAGGAGACTCCACACCCGCTCTGGGCAGCCTGGGCCGCGCTCTGGCACCTCCCAGCAAGCAAGTTTCTCCTTACGTTCAGATGGAGCCTCCTGGGTTTCAGTCTGTGCCCGATGCCCCTCACCCCGGCGCTGGGCACCACTGAACAGAGTCTGCTCCATCCTGACACCCACCTGAGATATTGATCCCATTGATCACATCCCTCTCAGCTTCTCTTCTCCAGCTCAACAGCCCCATCTCTCTCAGTCTCTCCTGATCAGAATGATGCTCCAGACCCCTCAGCATCTCTGTGTCCCTCCACTGCACTCCCTCCAGTAACTCCTTGTCCTTCTTCAACTGGGGAGCCCAGAACTGGACCCAGAACTGCAGATGCAGCTTCCCCAGGGTGGAGCAGAGGGGGAGGATTCACCTCTCTCACCTGCTGCTCACACTCTTCTTAATAAATATCCCCCAGGTACCCTCGGCCTCGTGACCACAAGGACACATTGGTGACTTGTGGCCAACCTGATGTCACCCAGAACTCCCAAGTCCTTCTCGCAGAGCTGCTTTCCAGCGGGTCCACCCCCAAACCGTGCTGGTACTGGACCCCTGCTGCCCCAGGAGGGGCCGGTATCGCCCCGGTATCGCGATGGGTGGCACCGACAGCCCTGGTATCGCGATGGGTGGCACCGACAGCCCCGGTATCGCGATGGGTGGCACCGACAGCCCCGGTATCGCGACAGCAGCACTGACAGCCCCGGTATCACGACGGGCAGCAGTGATGGAGCCGGTATCGTGACGGCAGCACCGACGGCCCTGATATTGTGATGGGCAGTGACCGGGGCCCTGGTATCGTGATGGGCAGAACGAACATCTCCAGTATCATGACGGGCAGCACTGATGGTCCCAGTATCGCGACGGCAGCACCGACAGCCCCAGTATCGCGATGGGCAGCGACAACGGCCCCGGTATCGTGACAGCAATAAATCTCAAGACCTCCCAAAATAAATCCCCCTTCCGTCCCTCCTGGTGTAACAAGACCCTTAATTAACTTTTCATTAATCAAACAACTCAACCCCCCCGTTGTCACAAATCGCTGCATTAACGAACTTCAACTCATTCCAGAACCCAGTTTATTAAGCAAAGCAGAAAGCGCGTTAAATAGAAAGAAAAACACCAAAACCCCTGTTTCTCGGCTCAGATCCGGGCGCTTTACGGCACCATTTTGCCACCATTTCCCTTTCCGGTTCTTCCCACCGCGAGCAGCCGCTGCCCGTTGATCTCACAGCGGCGTTTTTTCCCAATCTCACAGGATTTCAGCCCAATTCCGGCCCCGTTCCGTGCGCCCCCTGGTGCCGGAGATGACGATCGGGTGCCAGCTCTTCCCATCAAACCCGATGCCGAGAAACCAAACCCCCCGTGGTCGCTTCTTCAAACACGCGCAGATTCACCCCTTTTCTCCCCAAAAACCCCCTCTGGATGCGCCGTCCGGTGGGAAAGCCGACGGTGGTTTCGGCGCGGGGGTTTCCTGAGGGCGCAAACCTACCCCGGGCGCTGCTCCGGCGCCGCGATCCCCATTTCGGCTGGTTCCTCGATTTTAAGGCGCTTCGGGGGCGGCTCGGTCCCGGCTTGCGGCTCCGGCATCGCCATTTCGGATGGTTTGTCCTCAATTCTCCAGCGTTTTGGGGGCTGCTTGGTCCCGGCCTGCGGCTCCAGCACCAGCGCTGCAATCACCATTTCAGCTGGTTTCTCCTCAATTTTAAAGCGCTTCAGGGGCGGCTCGGTCCCGGCCTGCGGCTCCGGGATCACCATTTCGGCTGGTTCCCCTTCAATTCTTAAGCGCTTCAGGGGTGGCTTGGTCCTGGCCTGCGGCTCCAGCATCGCCATTTCGGTTGGTTTCTCCTCTATTTTCATGCATTTTGGTGGTGGCTCGGTCTCAGCCGGCGGTTCCGGCGTCACAATCGCCATTTCGGTTGGTTTCTCAATTTCCAAGTGCTTCAGGGGCGGCTCGGTCCCGGCCCGTGGCTCCGGTGCCGCAATCACCGTTTCGGCTGGTTCCTCCTCAATTTTCAGGTATTTTGGTGGTGGCTCGGTCCCGTCCTGCAGCTCCGGTGCCGCAATCCCCATTTCGGCTGGTTCCTCCTCAATTTTCAGGCGCTTTGGGGGCGGCTCCATCCCAGCTTGCAGCTCCGACTCCGGCATCGCCATTTCACCTGGTTTCTCCTTGATTTCAAAGCATTTTGGGGGCGGCTCGGTCCCCACCTGCAGCTCCAGTGCCACAATCACCATTTCAGCTGCTTTCTCCTCAATTTTAACGCATTTTGGGGGCGGCTCGGTCCTGGCCGGTGGCTCTGGTGCTGGCACCACAATCTCCATTTTAGCTGGTTTCTCCTCACTATTCAGGCACTTTGGTGGTGGCTCAGTCCCGGCCTGCGGCTCTGGCTCCGGCATCTCCATTTCAGCTGCTTTCTCCTCAATCTTCACACACACTCCCGAGGATGGCACTGGAGCTCCCGGGGACAGCACTGGAGCTCCCGAGGATGGCACTGGAGCTCCCGGGGATGGCACTGGAGCTCCCGGGAACAGCACTGGAGCTCCCGAGGATGGCACTGGAGCTCCCGGGGATGGCACTGGAGCTCCCAGGGATGGCACTGGAGCTCCCGGGGATGGCACTGGAGCTCCCGGGGATGGCACTGGAGCTCCCGAGGATGGCGCTCGAGTTTCCAGGGATGGCACTGGAGCTCCCAGGGATGGCACTGGAGCTCCCGGGGATGGCACTGGAGCTCCCGGGGATGGCACTGGAGCTCCTGGGGATGGCACTGGAGCTCCTGGGGATGGCGCTGGAGTTTCCAGGGATGGCACTGGAGCTCCTGAGGATGGCGTTGGAGCTCCTGGGGATGGCGCTGGAGCTCCCGGGGACGGTGCTGGAGCTCCCGGGGATGGTGCTGGAGCTTGCCATGGACAGCAGGGTCAACACTGCAACCGACACGGGGTGGGGGAAACGGGGTGATGGGACATGGGGATGTTGGGGTTCGGGGGGGAAATGGGGTGATATGAGGTGGGGATGTTGGGGTTTGGGGGGGAAAGGGGGATGTGACATGGGGGTGTTGGGGTTTGGGGAAAGGGGGATGTGACATGGGGGTGTTGGGGGAAAGGGGGATGTGACATGGGGGTGTTGGGGTTTGGGGAAAGGGGGATGTGACATGGGGGTGTTGGGGTTTGGGGAAAGGGGGATGTGACATGGGGGTGTTGGGGTTTGGGGAAAGGGGGATGTGACATGGGGGTGTTGGGGTTTGGGGGTGGAAATATGGGATCCAACAAGGAAAAGCTGGGGTTTTTCAAGGAAAAGCGTGATACGACAATGGGTACGATTCAAGGAAAAGTTGGAGTTGGTCAAGAAAAGATGCGATATGATAAAGGAAATGTTGGGGTTTGTCAAGAAAAGGTGTGATAGGACAAGGAAAAGTTGGGTTTTGTTGAGAAAAGACGTGATAGGACAAGCAAAAGTTGGGTTTATGTCAAGAAAAGACACGATAGGACAAGGAAAAGTTGGGTTTGTCAAGAAAAGGTGCAATAGGACAAGGAAAAGTTGGGTTTTGTTGAGAAAAGACAATAGGACAATGGAAACGTTGGGTTTATGTCAAGAAAAGACAATAGGACAAGGAAAAGTTGGGTTTTGTCAAGAAAAGACGCGATAGGACAAGGAAAAGTTGGGTTTATGTCAAGAAAAGACAATAGGACAAGGAAAAGTTGGCTTTTATCAAGAAAAGACACGATAGGTCAAGGAAAAGTTGGAGTTGGTCAAGATAAGAACCAATAGGACAAGGAAAAGTTGGGTGTATGTCAAGAAAAGATGCAATAGGACAACAGAAACGTTGGGTTCTGTCAAGAAAAGACGTGATAAGACAAGGAAAAGTTGGGTTTTGTTGAGAAAAGATGCGATAGGACAAGGAAAAGTTGGGTTTTGTTGAGAAAAGATGCGATAGGACAATGGAAACGTCAGGTTTCGTCAAGAAAAGGTGCGATACAACAATGGGTACGATACGAGAAGGAAAAGTTGGGTTTATGTCAAGAAAAGACGCGCTACAACAAGGAAAAGTTGGGTTTTGTCAAGAAAAGGTGCGATAGGACAATGGAAACGTTGGGGTTGGTCAAGAAAAGGTGCGACATGATAATGGGTACGATACAAGAAGGAAAAGTTGGGTTTTGGGGACAAAAGGCGCGATACGGGACAGCGGAAAACGAGCCAACCAGGTGGAGCGGAGAGCAAGAAAGACACGGAGAAACGTCACTATTTCTACCCAAAAGGCAGCGTTGGGAGCCCCAAGAGCAGCGACGACCCCCCCGGGGCCCAGGTGGGGTGGGCCAGGCACCCAATGCGTGCGATACCTGGGTCGGGCGCCTGCGGGTCGGTGTCCATGTCCCCCCAGGGCTTCCAGACCAGCTCCGCGCGCTCCTCGTCCTGCTGCGCCTGCGCTGGGTCGCGCAGGGCCGGCAGCTCCGCCTGGAAGCCGCTCCCCACGTTGATCTGCCTGGAGAGGGGACGGGAGGCGGTGACGGGGACCGCGGCGGCGCGGCGGGGGGGACGGGGGCGTTCTGAGCGCTCACGGCATCATCGTGCTCCGATCGGCACCGAAACCGCGCGGTTCGGCCGAAAACCACAGGGATTCGCTCCGAGACGCGGCAGAGCGGGAGAGACGCCCTGCGAGGGCTCGGAACAACAAAGCGTTGCCGGGGTTCCGCCGCGACATCAGCGCCGCCGGTGACATCAGCGCCTCGTGTTCCGTTCGGAATGGACGTCAATGGGTCCTGGCGGGCCAAATGAGGGGCAGGAAAAGCGCGACGCACCCGTTTTGCGCCCGTTTTTGGTGGTTTGGGGACTCACGGCCGGACGCTGATTTTGGGGGCGTCCTTCACCAGGCACAATCCCAAGTCGCCGTCCATTCTGCCTGCGGGATATTGAGAAATAGAGGGGAAAAGCAACGCTCAGGATCAAAATCATCGTGCCGAGACCGTTCCTCGGCGTCACAACCACAAATTGTCCCAATTCCCATCGTTTTGGTGAAATCGGTCGCTGATGGATCATCCCAATGGGGTTTTGCAGTCGATCGCAGCACTCGGGTGGTTTTTACACCCGATATCACAGCGAAACCCTGGGGGGGTTGTTTCCATCCCATATTCCACAAAATCACCCATTTTGGGGGTTTTTGGGGAGCACAAGCTCTGCGTTTGCCACCACAAACCAGCGAGGGGACGCCGAACCCAAACCGGGTTCACCGGGCGGTTTTACACCGGGATCGCTCGGCCCGGGTTGAGATAAACCCCCCGTAAACCACAACCATAAAGCGGGGTGTTCCCCCCAAAGCGCTACGTGGGGACATCCGCATCGCACCGAATTAACCCCGCGGGGCGGCCGAAAGCGCTTCAATCCCGGTGTCGGGATCACGAGGGGTTTCGGCCTCCGTCGCCTTTTTTGCTGCGAGATCTTCCCATCCGGAGACGCATTTTCGGTGACCTGGGCAACATCGAACGAGAAAAGGGTTAAAGGTGGAAAACGCACAAAATCACACGGGCGTTTATCTGCTTTTCCTCCTTTTTTGGCTCAAAAGCAAGCGGCGAACCCCAAAATGAGGGGTCTGGGGACCCTCCGGTCCTGCTGATGCTTCCTCCCTTTCACCCAACTCGAGGCGATCGCCGGGTTCCGTATTTCGGATCAATAACCCAGCGGGAGCCTGGAGCCTCCCAGAGCCCGTCCCTGGGGTAGCGGCCGCCGAGCGCGTCCCCATAGCGTTATTTGGGTGTAATTTGGGGGGTTCTGGGGCACGTAGCACCCTTGGTTCAGCCAGGGACACACACACGGGTGCTCCGGGAAGCGACTCCGCGCCGCCGGTTGCCGAATCATCGCACAACCATCCAAGTACTCCTCACCCACCTTGTTCCTTGTCACCGGAACCAACACCGGGATCACCAGGGGGGTTTTCGGACAGCGTCGGGGGTTCGGAGGCGCCGTTTCCATCTCCCAACGATGGTTTTGCGGTGTTTGCATCGCCCGCGTCGCGCACCTGAGCACAAACGGAACCGGGAGCGTTGGTGGCGCTGGAGGATATCAAAGCGCTTTGCAAACTGCTCTTCCCAATTATTTCTCCATTATATAACGAGGATAATAAAACCCGCTACGCTAAACACGACCCGAACCGGGCGGGAGCGCGCAACGCGAATCTTTACACCGCAGCGATTCCCTGTTTCTCGTTTTCTCACCCCGTCGTCTCCACTCAATCGGCAGCGACTTTCACAAATCATCCAGTTACGCACAATTTGGTAACGACCCCCGCAAAGGGCTTCGACGGCACCGCCAACCCCCCCGCCGCCTTCGCTCAGATCCCCGCTCAATGAGCAGCACCCATGGGTGCCCGTTACCTGCCCCCTCTCGGCGTCCACCGACCACCCGTGGTTCCGGCACATGGAGACGCCGCCATCCTCAACCGGAGCAGCCGCCAAGTGGCTAAAGTGACAAAAATCAGGATAAATAGTTAAAAAAATCAACATGATAAAGTCGCGGCGCTTTTAGAACAGATGGCGTAGTCGGCACTGAAGCTCCAGGCAGGTGGAGCTTGCCCGGTGGAATCAATCGGCGTTCGGTCTCAAAGGTTTCAAGCCAAAAGGGTTAAATAACAAGGATTTAAGGCAAACGTGCCCTCGAGCTCCCACGGGTTCACTCACCGCCCGGCGCAGGCGTTTTCCTCCGCGCCGCGGTCGGCAGGCGGTAGATGTTCCCACCCTGCACGAGAGAAGCAACGGTGGCGGGCAGGGGTTGCTCTGCCGTTAATAAATGCTCATCATTAATAGATAGCGACCGTTAATCAACACCGATTGTTGATAAATACCAGCTACCGTTAATAAATACTGACCGTCATTAGTAAATACTGATCATCCTTAATAAATACTGATCGCCGTTAATAAATACTGACCATCATTAATAAATACTGATCATTATTAATAAATGCTGATCACCATTAATAAATATTGGTCTTTATTAATAATGCTGATTGTCATTAATAAATACTGATCATCATTAATGAATACTGATCATCATTAATACTGATCGTTATTAATAAATACTGATCGCCATTAATAAATACTGACCATCATTAATAAATACTGGTTATCATTAATACTGATCGTTATTAATACATACTGATCATTATTAATAAATGCTGATCACCATTAATAAATATTGATCCTTATTCATATTGCTGATCATCATTAATAAATACTGACCATCATTAATAAATACTGATCATCATTAATAAATACCAATCGTTATTAATAAATACTGACCGTCATTAATAAATACTGATTGTCATTAATAAATACTGATCGCTATTAATAAATACTGACCATCATTAATAAATACTGATCGCCATTAATAAATACTGACCATCACTAATAAATACTGATCGTTATTAATAAATGATCACCATTAATAAATATTGATCCTTATTAATAATGCCGATTGTCATTAATAAATACTGACCATCATTAATAAATACTGATCATCATTAATACTGATCATCATTAATACTGATCCTTATTAATAAATACTGATCACCATTAATAAAAACTGACCATCATTAATAAATACTGATTGTCCTTAATAAATACTGACTATCATTAATAAATACTGACTGTCCTTAATAAATACTAACCACCATTCATAAATACTGACTGTCCTTAATAAATGCTGACTGTCACTAATAAATACTGATTGTTATTAATAAATACTGATCATCATTAATAAATAATGATCATCATTAATAATACTGATCGTCATTAATAAATACTGACCATCATTAATAAATAGTGATCGTCATTAATAAATACTGACTGTTATTAATAATTACTGATCACCATTAATAAATACTGATCGTCCTTAATAAATACTGACCATCATTAATAAATACTGATCACCATTAATAAATACTGACCATCACTAATAAACACTGGTCGTTATTAATAAATACTGATCACCATTAATAAATATTGATCCTTATTAATAATGCTGATCCTCATTAATAAATACTGACCATCATTAATAGATGCTGATTGTCCCTAATAAATACTGACCATCATTAATAAATACTGATCGTCATTAATAAATACCGTTATTAATAATTACTGATCACCACTAATACTGATCGTCATTAATAAATACTGACCATCATTAATAAATACTGAGCGTCATTAATAAATACTAGCCGTTATTAATAATTACTGATCACCATTAATAAATACTGATCATCATTAATAAATACTGACCATCATTACTAAATACTGATCAGTAGTAAATACTGAGCTCAAGGCTCAGGTTGGGCTCCAGGCTCAGGCTGGGCTCCAGGTCGGGCTCCAGGCTCAGACTGGGCTCCAGGCTCAGGTTGGGCTCCAGGTTGGGCTCCAGGCTCAGGTTGGGCTCCAGGCTCAGGTCGGGCTCCAGGTCGGGCTCCAGGCTCAGACTGGGCTCCAGGCTCAGGTCCAGCGCTTCCCCGCAGAGCAGCCCGGGGCTCTGGGCAAAGCCACGCAGCTCGTCGCCCAAGGGAAACAGGTCCATGGTCACCGGGCTCCAAACACCCCGGAGCAAAAACCAGAGCAGCCCCAGGACACCCGGGCTCCCAAAGAGCCTGGAAAAGGGACACAAAGAGTTAAATTGGGGGGAGTGAAGTGGCTGCTGATGCTGAGAAACCCCCGGGGGTTCGGGGCTGGGGGGAAAGGGGGGATCTGTATGAAAACTGCTCTGGGGAAAAGGGGGGAAGGGGTTGGGCTGCACGGGAATGGGAGGAGGGACGGGAAAACGGGAGAGGGAAACGGGGAAAGAGGGAAAAGGGGGGAAAAGGGGGAAAAAGGGGGAAAGAGGGAAAAGGGGGAAAAAGGGAGGAAAGAGGGGAAGAGGGGGAAAGGGGGGAAAGAGGGAAAAAGGGGGGAAAAGGGGAAGAGGGGGGAAAGGGGGAAAGAGGAAAAAGAGGGGGAAAGGGGGGAAAGAGGGGAAGAGGGAAAAGGAGGGAAAGAAGGAAAAAAGGGGGAAAAGGGGGAAGAGGGAAAAAGGGGGGGAAAGGGGGGAAGAGGAAAAAAGAGGGAAAAGGGGGGGAAAGGGGGGAAGAGGAAAAAGAGGGAAAAGGGGGGAAAGAGGGGAAGAGGGAAAAAGGGAGGAAAGAGGGAAAGGGGGGAAGAGGGGAAGAGGGGGGAAAAGGGGGGAAAGAGGAAAAAGAGGGAAAAGGGGGGAAAGAGGGGAAGAAGGAAAAAAGGGGGAAAGAGGGAAAAAGGGGGAAACAGGGATAAAGGGGGAAAGAGGAAAAATATGGAAAAAGGGGGGAAAGAGGGAAAAGGGGGAAAAGACGGAAAAGGGGGTGAAAGGGGGGGAAGGGAAAAAGAGGGGAAAGAGGGATAAAGGGGGGAAAAGAGGGGAAAGAGGGAAAAAGGGAAAGAGGGGAAAGAGGAAAAAGGGGGGAAAAGAGGGGAAAGAGGGAAAAAGAGGGGAAGAGGGATAAAGGGGGAAGAGAGAAAAGGGGGGCAAGAGGGGAAAGAGGAGAAAGGGGGGGAAAGAGGAAAAAGAGGGAAAAAGGGGGGGAAAGGGAAAAAGGGGGGAAAGAGGGATAAAGGGGGAAAAGGGGGCAAAAGAGGGAAGAGGGGGAGGAAAGAGGGAAAAAGTCTGTGGGGGGATTGATGGCGGATCTGCCCCAGCCCCGGGGTCTCTCCTGGAGGGGAGGGACGGGCGGGCTCCAGCGGGGGTGCTGAGGAGATGAGGGGACACGAGGGGACCCGAGGGACACGAGGGGACGATGAAGGGACCCGAGGGACGCGAGGGGACACGATGGGACATGAAGGGACACGAGGGACCCGAGGGGACGCGATGGGACATGAAGAGACACGAGGGACCCGAGGGGACGCGATCTCCTAACCCGGCGTTTCCCGCCCCGGTGCTTCCCGCCCGCCGGCGCCGCGGCCACGCCCCCTCGCCGCCGGCCACGCCCCCTCGCCGGCGTCACGTCCGGGAGTGTGTGGCGGGAAAAGGCGGGAGGGAGGAGAGGGAGGCGCCGCCGTTTTGGTGGAGGTTGTGAGGGGAGCTGGGGGTCGGCGGGAGGGGCATTGGGGGTCGGTGTGGGGGGAGGAATTGGGGTCGGTGTGAGGGGCATTGGGGGGCCGGGGGGGGACATTGGGGGTCGGTGTGAGGGGGGGATTTGGGGGGCAGTGTGGGGGTGGGGATTTGGGGTCGGTGTGAGGGGGGAATTGGGGGGCGGTGTGGGGGAGGAACTGGGGGTCGGTGTGAGCGGGACATTGGGGGTCGGTGTGGGGAGGAATTGGGGATCGGTGGGGGGGGCTTGGGGGGTCGGTGTGAGGGGGAATTGGGGGTCGGTGGGGGGGGAAGTTGGGGGTTGGTGTGGGGAGGATTTGAGGGGTCAGTGTGGGGAGGATTTGGGGGTCGATGTGAGGGGCATTAGGGGTTGGTGTGGGGGGCAGGAACTGGGGGTCAGTGTGTGGGGGGGCATTGGGGGTCGGTGCGAGGGGGAATTAGGGTCCAGTGGGGGGGCACTGGGGGTCGGTGTTTGAGGGGGGAATTGGGGGGTCGGTGTGGGGGGGTCAGTGCAGGGGGGGCCTTGGGGGTCGGTGTGAGGGGGCATTGGGGGTCAGTCTGGGGAGGAATTGGGGGTCGGTGTGGGGGGGGGCATTGGGGATCAGTGTGGGGGGAATTGGGGGTCGGTGTGGGGGGGAATTGGGGTCTGGTGTGGGGGGGGGGGACATTGGGGGTCGGTGTGAGGGGGAATTGGGGGTCGGTGTGGGGGGGAAGTTGGGGGTTGGTCTGGGGAGGATTTGAGGGGTCAGTCTGGGGAGGATTTGGGGGTCGATGTGAGGGGCATTAGGGGTTGGTGTGGGGGGCGTTGGGGGTCAGTGCGAGGGGGAATTAGGGTCCGGGGGGGGATTGGGGGTCGGTGTTTGAGGGGGGAACTGGGGGGTTGGTGTGCGGGGGCGGCCTTGGGGGTCGGTGTGAGGGGGCATTGGGGGTCAGTCTGGGGAGGAATTGGGGGTTGGGGGGGCATTTGGGGGTCGGTGGGGGGGAGCTGGGGGTCGGGGCTGGGGGGAGCTGGGGGTCGGGTGGGGGGTGGATTGAGGGTCGGTGTGAAGGGAATGGGGGGACCATGAGGGGAACGGAGGCGCAGAAACAACTTTACAGCCTCCGGAGCCATGAACCTCCACACCCCGCAGGGCTCCAGAGCAGCTGCGTTCGTTTCGCCGTCGGGCGCAAGGGGAGCGATGGTTCCACCCCTCGTGCGCCGCTCCGAGCGGCAGGAGCTGCGTTTAAATACAGCGAGGTGCTCGTGTCCCAACGACCCCGGAGCGCCCGCACACATCCAGAACCTTTCCCGCTCATCACTGCCGTAGTCTCCGCCTGGACGCCCCCTGTTCGCCTGCGCGGCGCCACCTGGTGCTCTGGAGGAGGGCTCTTTGGATGAAGGCTCCTTCAGCTTCCTCAGGTTTGGCTCCTTGTGTTGAATGGACTGGGACCCAAGCTCCAGGTCGGTTGAACCCAGCCTGGCGCCCCCTTTTTGCTGTAAATCTCGGTTCTCTCGTCCCCTCGAGTTCACAGCTGGTGCCGTAAAACTCCTGATCCTGGCACTGCTGGGTTCTGGTTTCCTTACCATGAGTTCACCTAAAGCTCTGAACTAAGGGCTCGTGTGGCTCAGCCCTAAAGTGTTGGCTCGTTAGTGGGCACCCAATTATGTTTTGTTAACCCTTAAAATGTTCGTGCCCTCTATCAGACCCAGGAGTTCGGGCGGGGATTCAGTTCAGGAGGGACCCGGGAGTAACCCTAAGGACCCAGTAGTTGGGGGGTGTCAAGGGTTAAGATCGTGAAACCGTGGGGACCCCTAATGTCCCCAGGGGCCATTGTGACATCTGGGGACCCTGCATTGTCCCCATGGTGTTGTGACACCATGGGGACCCACTTTGTCCCCAGGGCCCATTGTGACGTCTCAGGATCCCCCATTGTCCCCAGGGCCCATTGTGACATTCTGGGGACCCCAAATGTCCCCAGGGCCCATTGTGACATTCTGGGGACCCCCTTTGTCCCCAGGGCCCATCGTGGCACCGAGGGGACCCCCCCCCCCTAATCCCCAGGGCCCATTGTGGCACCATGGACACCCCCTTTGTCCCCAGGGCCCATTGTGACATCCCAGGACCCCACCTTGTCCCCAGGGTCCCTTCTGACAGGGTGGGGACCCCCCTTTCTCCCCAGGGCTCATTGTGACGTCCCAGGACCCCTCGTTGTCCCCAGTGCCCATTGTGACATCCTGGGGACCCCCCTTGTCCCCAGGGCCCATTGTGAAATCCGGGGAACCCCCTGGTCTCCAGGGCCCATAGTGGTACCGTGGGGACTCGTCCTGTCACTTGGGTCCATTGTGACACCATGGGGACCCCGCCTTTGTCCCCAGTACCCATTGTGACATCCTGGGGACCCCTTTGTCCCCGGGGCCCATTGTGGCATCCTGGGGACCCCCCTTTGTCCCCAAGGCCCATTGTGACACCGTGGGGACCCCACTTCTTTCCAGGACCCATTGTGGCATTCTGGGGACTTCCTTTGTCCCCAGGGCCCATTGTGACATCCTGGAGACCCCCTTTAACCCCAGAGCTCGTTGTCGCACCATGGGGACCCCCTTTGTCACTGGGGCCCATTGTGACATCCCAGGACCCCCCATTGTCCCCAGGGCCCATTGTGACACCGTGGGGACCCTGCCTTTTCCCCAGGGCCCATTGTGACGTCTCAGGACCCCCTTTGTCCCCAGGGCCCACTGTGGCACCATGGGGACCCCCTTTGTCCTCTGGGCCCATTGTGACATTCCAGGACCCCACTTTGTCCCCAGGGCCCATTGTGACACCGTGGGGACCCCCCTTGTCCCCAGGGCCCATTGTGACAATTAAGGGACCCCCTTTGTCCCCAGGGCCCATTTTGACATCCCAGGACCCCACTTTGTCCACAGTGCTCATTGTGAAATTCTGGGGGACCCCCCTTGTCCCCAGGGCTCATTGTGACAGCCGAGGACCTTACTTTGTCCCCAGGGCCCATTGTGACATCCCAGGACCCCCCACTGTCTCCAGTGCCCATTGTGACATCATGGGGACCCCCTTTGTCCTCTGGGCCCATTGTGACATTCCAGGACCCCACTTTGTCCCCAGGGCCCATTGTGACACCGTGGGGACCCCCCTTGTCTCCAGGGCCCATAGTGGCACTGTGGGCACTCATCACTTGGGCCCATTGTGACATCCTGGAGACCCCCCTTTATCCCCAGGGCCCATTGTGACACCGTGGAGACCCCATTTGTCACTGGGGCCCATTGTGACATCCCAGGACACCCCATTGTCCCCAGGGCCCACTGAGACATCCCGGCGACCACCCTTTGTCCCCAGGGCCCATTATGCACATTCAGGGGACACCCCTTTGTCCCCAAGGCCCATTGTGGCACCATGGGGACCCCCTTTGTCCCCAGTGCCCATTGTGACATCTTAGGACCCCACTTTGTCCCCAGGGCCCATTGTGACATCCTGGGGACCACCTGTGTCCCCAGGGCCCATTGTGACATCCCAGGAGCCACCGTTGTCCCCAGGGCCCATTGTGACATCCTGGGGACCCCCTTGTCCCCAGTGTCCATTGTGGCATCCTGGGACCCCCGTTGTCCCCAGGGCCCATTGTGGCACCATGTGGAACCCCTTTTTCCCGAGGGCCCATTATAACGTCCCAGGACCCCCCATTGTCCCCTGGGCCCATTGTGACATCCTGGGGTCCCCCTTTTGTCCCCTGGGCCCATTGTGACACTGTGGGGATCTCCTTTGTCCCCAGGGACCATTGTGACACTGTGGGGACCCCCTTTGTCCCCAGGGCCCATTGTGACATCCTGGGGAATCCCTTTGTCTCCAGGGCCCATTGTGACGTCCCAGGACCCTGCTTTGTCCTCGGGGCCCATTGTGACATCCTGGGGAACCGCTTTGTCCCCAGGACCCATTGTGACGTCCCAGGACCCCCCCTTGTCCCCAGGGCTCATTGTGATGTCCCAGGATCCCCATTGTCCCCAGAGCCCATTGTGATGTCCTGGGAACCCCCTTTGACCCCAGGGTCCATTGTGACACCATGGGGACCCCCTCTTGTCCCCAGGGCCCATCGTGGCACCATGGGGACCCCCTTGTCACTGGGGACCCATTGTGACACTATGGGGACCCCCTTTGTGCCCAGGGCCCATTGTAACATCCTGGGGACCCCCTTGCCTCCAGGGCCCCTTGTGACATCAAAGGATCACCCTTTGTCCCCAGGACCCATTGTGGCATCCCAGGACCCCACTTACTCCCCAGGGCCCATTGTGGCACCATGAGGACCCCCTTTGTCACTGGTGCCCATTGTGACATCCCAGGACCCCCCATTGTCTGCAGAGCCCATTGTGACACTATAGGGACCCCCCTTGTCACTGAGGACCCATTGTGACACCTTGGGCACCTCCCCTTGTCGTCAGAGCCCATCGTGACATCCCAAAACCCCCAATTGTCTCCAGGGCCCATTGTGACATCCTGGGGACCTCCCTTTCTCCCCAGGGCCCATTGTGACGTTCCAGGAACCCCCATTGTCCTCAGGGCCCATTGTGACACCATGGAGACCCCATTTGTCACTCGGGCCCATTGTGACATCCTAGGACCCCCCATTGTCCCCAAGGCCCATTGCGACATCCTGGGGACCCCCCTTTGTCCTCAGGGCCCATTGTGACATTCAGGGCACCCCTCTTTGTCCCCAGGGCCCATTCTGATACCATGGGGACCACTTTGTCCCCAGGGCCCACTGTGACATCCTGGGGACGCCCTTTGTCCCCAGGGCCCATTTTGACACCATGTGCACCCCCCTTTGTGCCCAGGGCCGATTGTGACATCCTGGGGACCCTCTTTGTCCCCAGGGCCCATTGTGACATCCTGGGGACACCCCATTGTCTCCAGGGCCCATTGTGAACATCCTGGGGACCCCCTTGTCCCCAGGGCCCATCGTGGCACCGTGGGGACCCCCCATTGTCCCCAGGGCCTATAGTGACACCGTGGGTACCCCCTTTGTCCCCAGTGCCCATTGTGACATCCTGGGGACCCCACTTGTCCCCAGGGCTTATTGTGACATCCTGGGGACCGCCTTTGTCCCCAGGGCCCATTGTGACATCCCAGGACCCCAAGTTGTCCCCAGGGACCATTGTGACACCGTGGGGACCCCCTTTGTCCTCAGGGCCCGTTGTGAACATCCTGGGGACCCCCTTGTCCACACGACCCATCGTGGCACCGTGGGGACCCCCCGTTGTCCCCAGGGCCTATAGTGACACCGTGGGTACCCCCTTTATCCCATGAGCCCATTGTGACATCCTGGGGACCCCCTTGTCCCCAGGGCCCATTGTGACACCATGGGGATCGCCTTTGTCCCCGTGGCCCATTGTGACATCCCAGGACCCCGCGTTGTCCCCAGGGCCCATTCTGACATCCTGGGGACCCCCCTTGTCCCCAGGGCTTATTGTGACATCCTGGGGACCCCTTTGTCCCAGGGGCACATTGTGGCACCATGGGGACCCCCTTTATCCCCAGGGCCACTTGTGACATCCTGGGGACCCCCCTTGTCCCCAGTGCCCATTATGACATTCTGGGGACCCCCTTTGTCCCAGGGGCACATTGTGGCACCACGGGGACCCCCTTTGTCACCGGGGCCCATTGTGACATCCCAGGACCCCAAGTTGTCCCCAGGGCCCATTGTGACACCATGGGTACCCCCTTTGTCCCATGGGCCCATTGTGACATCCTGGGGACCCCCTTGTCGCCAGGGCCCATCATGGCACCGTGGGGACCCCCCTTTGTCCCTAGTGCCCATTGTGACATCCTGGGGACCCCCCTTGTCCCCATGGCTTATTGTGACACCCTGGGACCGCCTTTGTCCCCAGGGCCCATTGTGACGTCCCAGGACCCCCCATTGTCCCCAGGGACCATTGTGACATCCTGGGGACCCCCTTTGTCCCAAGACCCCATTGTGACATCCTGGGGACCCCGCCTTGTCCCCAAAGCCCATTGTGACATCCTGGGGACCCTCTTTGTCCCCAGGGCCCATTGTGGCACCATGGGGACACCCTTTGTCACTGGGGCCAGTTGTGATATAACAGGACCCCACTTTGTCCCCAGGGCTTATTGTGATACCATGGGGACCCCCCTTGTCCCCAGGGCCCATTGTGACATTCAGGGGGACTCCTCTTTGTCCCCAGGGCCTATTGTGTCATCCTGGGGATCTCCCCTTGTCTCTAGGGCCCATTGTGAGACTGTGGAAGACCCCCTTTGTCCCCAAGTCCCATTGTGACGTCCCAGGACGCCTCGTTGTCCCCAGGACCCATTGTGACTCCATGGGAACCCCCCCTTGTCCCCAGGGCCCATTGTGACACCGTGGAGACCCCATTTGTCACTGGGGCCCATTGTGACATCCCAGGACACCCCATTGTCCCCAGGGCCCACTGAGACATCCCGGCGACCACCCTTTGTCCCCAGGGCCCATTATGCACATTCAGGGGACACCCCTTTGTCCCCAAGGCCCATTGTGACAGCCTGGGGAGACCCCATTGTCCCCAAGGCCCATTGTGGCACCATGGGGACCCCCTTTGTCCCCAAGTCCCATTGTGACGTCCCAGGACGCCTCGTTGTCCCCAGGACCCATTGTGACTCCATGGAAACCCCCCCTTGTCCCCAGGGCCCATTGTGACATCCTGGGACCCCCCTTTGTCCCCAGTGCTCATTGTGAAATCCTGGGGACCCACTTTGTCCCCAGGGCCCATTGTGGCACCATGGGGAGCGCCTTTGTCACTGGGGACCATTGTGACATTCCAGGATTTTACTTTGTCCCCGGGGCCCATTGTGACATCCTGGGGATCCCCCTTTGTCGCCAGGGCCCACTGTGACACCGTGGGCACCCTCTTTGTCCCATGGGCCCATTGTGACCTTCAAGGGACCCCCCATTGTCCCCAGGGCCCATTGTGACATCCTGGGTACCCCCTTTGTCCCCAGGACCCATTGTGACATCCTAGTACCCCCCGCAGTCCCCAGGGCCCATTGTGACATCCTGGGGATCCCTTTGGCCCCAGGGCCCATTGTGACAGGGCGGGGATCCCCCTTGTCCCCAGGGCCCATTGTGAAACCGTGGGGACCCTCTTGTCCCCAGGGCCCATTGTGGCACCGTGGAGACCCCCCCTTTGTCTCCAGTGCCCATTGTGACATCCTGGGGACCCCCTTTGTCCCCAGTGCTCATTGTGACAGGGTGGGACCCCCCTTGTACCCAGGGCCCGTTGTGACATCCTGGGGACCCCCTTTGTCCCCAGGGCCTATTGTGACATCCTGTGGACCCCTCTTTGTCCCCAGGGCCCATTGTGACATCCTGGGGACCCCCTTTGTCCCTAGGGTTCATTGTGACATCCCAGGACCCCCATTGTCCCCAGGGCCCATTGTGAACAACCTGGGGACCCCCCTTTTTCCCCGGGCCCATTGTGGCGTCCCAGGATGCTTCGTTGTCCCCTGGGCCCATTGTGACATCCCGGGGACCCCTTTTGTCCCCAGGGTCCATTGTGACATCCTGGGGCCTCCCTTTGTCCCCAGGGCCCATTGTGACATCGCAGGAGCCCCCATTGTCCCAAGGGCACATTGTTACATCCTGGGGACCCCCCTTGTCCCCAGGGCCCATCGTGGCACCGTGGGGACCCCCCCTTTGTCTCCAGTGCCCATTGTGACATCCTTGGGACCCCCCTTGTCCCCAGGACCCGTTGTGACATCTTGGGGACCCCTATGTCACCAGAGCCCATTGTTATATCCTGGGGACCCCCTTTGTCCCCTGGGCCCATTGTGACATCCTGAAGACCCCCTTTGTCCCCAGGGCCTATTGTGACATCCCAGGACCCCCCCTTTTCTCCAGGGCCCATTGTGACGTCCCAGGACCCCCTATTGTCCCCAGAGCCCATTGTGACATCCCAGGACCCCCCATTGTCCCCAGGCCCCATTATACACATCCTGGGGTCCCCCTTTATCCCCAGGGCCATTGTGACACCATGGGGACCCCCTTTGTCCCCAGGGCCCATTGTGACGTCCCAGGATGCCCCATTGTCCCCTGGGCCCATTGTGAAATCATGGGGACCCCCTTTGTCCCCAGGGCCTATTGTGACATCCCAGGACCCCCCATTGTCCCCAGGGCCCATTGTGACACCGTGGAGACCCTCCTTGTCCTCAGGGCCCATTATGACATTCAGGGGACTCCTCTTTGTCCCCAGGGACTATTGTGACATTCAGGGGACGCCCCTTTACTCCAGGGCCCATTGTGACACCGTGGAGACCCCATTTGTCACTGGGGCCCATTGTGACATCCCAGGACACCCCATTGTCCCCAGGGCCCACTGAGACATCCCGGCGACCACCCTTTGTCCCCAGGGCCCATTATGCACATTCAGGGGACACCCCTTTGTCCCCAAGGCCCATTGTGACAGCCTGGGGAGACCCCATTGTCCCCAAGGCCCATTGTGGCACCATGGGGACCCCCTTTGTCCCCAGTGCCCATTGTGACATCTTAGGACCCCACTTTGTCCCCAGGGCCCATTGTGACATCCTGGGGACCACCTGTGTCCCCAGGGCCCATTGTGACATCCCAGGAGCCACCGTTGTCCCCAGGGCCCATTGTGACATCCTGGGGACCCCCTTGTCCCCAGTGTCCATTGTGGCATCCTGGGACCCCCCGTTGTCCCCAGGGCCCATTGTGGCACCATGTGGACCCCCTTTTTCCCGAGGGCCCATTATAACGTCCCAGGACCCCCCATTGTCCCCTGGGCCCATTGTGACATCCTGGGGTCCCCCTTTTGTCCCCAGGGTCCATTGTGACATCCTGGGGCCTCCCTTGTCCCCAGGGCCCATTGTGACACCATGGGGATCGCCTTTGTCCCCGTGGCCCATTGTGACATCCCAGGACCCCGCGTTGTCCCCAGGGCCCATTCTGACATCCTGGGGACCCCCCTTGTCCCCAGGGCTTATTGTGACATCCTGGGGACCCCTTTGTCCCAGGGGCACATTGTGGCACCATGGGGACCCCCTTTATCCCCAGGGCCACTTGTGACATCCTGGGGACCCCCCTTGTCCCCAGTGCCCATTATGACATTCTGGGGACCCCCTTTGTCCCAGGGGCACATTGTGGCACCACGGGGACCCCCTTTGTCACCGGGGCCCATTGTGACATCCCAGGACCCCAAGTTGTCCCCAGGGCCCATTGTGACACCATGGGTACCCCCTTTGTCCCATGGGCCCATTGTGACATCCTGGGGACCCCCTTGTCGCCAGGGCCCATCATGGCACCGTGGGGACCCCCCTTTGTCCCCAGTGCCCATTGTGACATCCTGGGGACCCCCCTTGTCCCCATGGCTTATTGTGACACCCTGGGACCGCCTTTGTCCCCAGGGCCCATTGTGACGTCCCAGGACCCCCCATTGTCCCCAGGGACCATTGTGACATCCTGGGGACCCCCTTTGTCCCAAGACCCCATTGTGACATCCTGGGGACCCCGCCTTGTCCCCAAAGCCCATTGTGACATCCTGGGGACCCTCTTTGTCCCCAGGGCCCATTGTGGCACCATGGGGACACCCTTTGTCACTGGTACCAGTTGTGATATCCCAGGACCCCACTTTGTCCCCAGGGCTTATTGTGATACCATGGGGACCCCCCTTGTCCCCAGGGCCCATTGTGACATTCAGGGGGACTCCTCTTTGTCCCCAGGGCCTATTGTGTCATCCTGGGGATCTCCCCTTGTCTCTAGGGCCCATTGTGAGACTGTGGAAGACCCCCTTTGTCCCCAAGTCCCATTGTGACGTCCCAGGACGCCTCGTTGTCCCCAGGACCCATTGTGACTCCATGGGAACCCCCCCTTGTCCCCAGGGCCCATTGTGACATCCTGGGACCCCCCTTTGTCCCCAGTGCTCATTGTGAAATCCTGGGGACCCACTTTGTCCCCAGGGCCCATTGTGGCACCATGGGGAGCGCCTTTGTCACTGGGGACCATTGTGACATTCCAGGATTTTACTTTGTCCCCGGGGCCCATTGTGACATCCTGGGGATCCCCCTTTGTCGCCAGGGCCCACTGTGACACCGTGGGCACCCTCTTTGTCCCATGGGCCCATTGTGACCTTCAAGGGACCCCCCATTGTCCCCAGGGCCCATTGTGACATCCTGGGTACCCGCTTTGTCCCCAAGACCCATTGTGACATCCTAGTACCCCCCGCAGTCCCCAGGGCCCATTGTGACATCCTGGGGATCCCTTTGGCCCCAGGGCCCATTGTGACAGGGCGGGGATCCCCCTTGTCCCCAGGGCCCATTGTGAAACCGTGGGGACCCTCTTGTCCCCAGGGCCCATTGTGGCACCGTGGAGACCCCCCCTTTGTCTCCAGTGCCCATTGTGACATCCTGGGGACCCCCTTTGTCCCCAGTGCTCATTGTGACAGGCTGGGACCCCCCTTGTACCCAGGGCCCATTGTGACATCCTGGGGACCCCCTTTGTCCCCAGGGCCCATTGTGACATCCTGGGGACCCCCTTTGTCCCTAGGGTTCATTGTGACATCCCAGGACCCCCATTGTCCCCAGGGCCCATTGTGAACAACCTGGGGACCCCCCTTTTTCCCCGGGCCCATCGTGGTGTCTCAGGATGCTTCGTTGTCCCCTGGGCCCATTGTGACATCCTGGGGACCCCTTTTGTCCCCAGGGTCCATTGTGACATCCTGGGGCCTCCCTTTGTCCCCAGGGCCCATTGTGACATCGCAGGAGCCCCCATTGTCCCAAGGGCACATTGTTACATCCTGGGGACCCCTTTTGTCCCCAGGGCCCATCGTGGCACCGTGGGGACCCCCCCTTTGTCTCCAGTGCCCATTGTGACATCCTTGGGACCCCCCTTGTCCCCAGGACCCGTTGTGACATCTTGGGGACCCCTATGTAACCAGAGCCCATTGTGATATCCTGGGGAGCCCCCTTTGTCCCCAGGGCCCATTGTGCACATCCTGTGGACCCCTCTTTGTCCCCAGGGCCCATTGTGATATCCTGGGGAGCCCTCTTTTTCCCCAGGGCCTATTGTGACATCCTGGGGACCCCCTTTGTCCCCTGGGCCCATTGTGACATCCTGAAGACCCCCTTTGTCCCCAGGGCCTATTGTGACATGCCAGGACCCCCCCTTTTCTCCAGGGCCCATTGTGACGTCCCAGGACCCCCTATTGTCCCCAGAGCCCATTGTGACATCCCAGGATCCCCCATTGTCCCCAGGCCCCATTATACACATCCTGGGGTCCCCCTTTATCCCCAGGGCCATTGTGACACCATGGGGACCCCCTTTGTCTCCAGGGCCCATTGTGACGTCCCAGGATGCCCCATTGTCCCCTGGGCCCATTGTGAAATCATGGGGACCCCCTTTGTCCCCAGGGCCTATTGTGACATCCCAGGACCCCCCATTGTCCCCAGGGCCCATTGTGACACCGTGGAGACCCTCCTTGTCCTCAGGGCCCATTATGACATTCAGGGGACTCCTCTTTGTCCCCAGGGACTATTGTGACATCCTGGGGACGCCCCTTTACTCCAGGGCCCATTGTGACACCGTGGAGACCCCATTTGTCACTGGGGCCCATTGTGACATCCCAGGACACCCCATTGTCCCCAGGGCCCACTGAGACATCCCGGCGACCACCCTTTGTCCCCAGGGCCCATTATGCACATTCAGGGGACACCCCTTTGTCCCCAAGGCCCATTGTGACATCCTGGGGAGACCCCATTGTCCCCAAGGCCCATTGTGGCACCATGGGGACCCCCTTTGTCCCCAGTGCCCATTGTGACATCTTAGGACCCCACTTTGTCCCCAGGGCCCATTGTGACATCCTGGGGACCACCTGTGTCCCCAGGGCCCATTGTGACATCCCAGGAGCCACCGTTGTCCCCAGGGCCCATTGTGACATCCTGGGGACCCCCTTGTCCCCAGTGTCCATTGTGGCATCCTGGGACCCCCGTTGTCCCCAGGGCCCATTGTGGCACCATGTGGAACCCCTTTTTCCCGAGGGCCCATTATAACGTCCCAGGACTCCCCATTGTCCCCTGGGCCCATTGTGACATCCTGGGGTCCCCCTTTTGTCCCCTGGGCCCATTGTGACACTGTGGGGATCTCCTTTGTCCCCAGGGACCATTGTGACACTGTGGGGACCCCCTTTGTCCCCAGGGCCCATTGTGACATCCTGGGGAATCCCTTTGTCTCCAGGGCCCATTGTGACGTCCCAGGACCCTGCTTTGTCCCCGGGGCCCATTGTGACATCCTGGGGAACCGCTTTGTCCCCAGGACCCATTGTGACGTCCCAGGACCCCCCCTTGTCCCCAGGGCTCATTGTGATGTCCCAGGATCCCCATTGTCCCCAGAGCCCATTGTGATGTCCTGGGAACCCCCTTTGACCCCAGGGTCCATTGTGACACCATGGGGACCCCCTCTTGTCCCCAGGGCCCATCGTGGCACCGTGGGGACCCCCTTGTCACTGGGGACCCATTGTGACACTATGGGGACCCCCCTTTGTGCCCAGGGCCCATTGTAACATCCTGGGGACCCCCTTGCCTCCAGGGCCCCTTGTGACATCAAAGGATCACCCTTTGTCCCCAGGACCCATTGTGACATCCCAGGACCCCACTTACTCCCCAGGGCCCATTGTGGCACCATGAGGACCCCCTTTGTCACTGGTGCCCATTGTGACATCCCAGGACCCCCCATTGTCTGCAGAGCCCATTGTGACACTATAGGGACCCCCCTTGTCACTGAGGACCCATTGTGACACCATGGGCACCTCCCCTTGTCGTCAGAGCCCATCGTGACATCCCAAAACCCCCAATTGTCTCCAGGGCCCATTGTGACATCCTGGGGACCTCCCTTTCTCCCCAGGGCCCATTGTGACGTTCCAGGAACCCCCATTGTCCTCAGGGCCCATTGTGACATTCAGGGGACCCCCTTTGTCTTCAGGGCCCATTGTGACACCATGGAGACCCCATTTGTCACTCGGGCCCATTGTGACATCCTAGGACCCCCCATTGTCCCCAAGGCCCATTGCGACATCCTGGGGACCCCCCTTTGTCCTCAGGGCCCATTGTGACATTCAGGGCACCCCTCTTTGTCCCCAGGGCCCATTCTGATACCATGGGGACCACTTTGTCCCCAGGGCCCACTGTGACATCCTGGGGACGCCCTTTGTCCCCAGGGCCCATTTTGACACCATGTGCACCCCCCTTTGTGCCCAGGGCCGATTGTGACATCCTGGGGACCCTCTTTGTCCCCAGGGCCCATTGTGACATCCTGGGGATACCCCATTGTCTCCAGGGCCCATTGTGAACATCCTGGGGACCCCCTTGTCCCCAGGGCCCATCGTGGCACCGTGGGGACCCCCCGTTGTCCCCAGGGCCTATAGTGACACTGTGGGTACCCCCTTTGTCCCCAGTGCCCATTGTGACATCCTGGGGACCCCCCTTGTCCCCAGGGCTTATTGTGACATCCTGGGGACCGCCTTTGTCCCCAGGGCCCATTGTGACATCCCAGGACCCCAAGTTGTCCCCAGGGACCATTGTGACACCGTGGGGACCCCCTTTGTCCTCAGGGCCCGTTGTGAACATCCTGGGGACCCCCTTGTCCACACGACCCATCGTGGCACCGTGGGGACCCCCCGTTGTCCCCAGGGCCTATAGTGACACCGTGGGTACCCCCTTTATCCCATGAGCCCATTGTGACATCCTGGGGACCCCCTTGTCCCCAGGGCCCATTGTGACACCATGGGGATCGCCTTTGTCCCCGTGGCCCATTGTGACATCCCAGGACCCCGCGTTGTCCCCAGGGCCCATTCTGACATCCTGGGGACCCCCCTTGTCCCCAGGGCTTATTGTGACATCCTGGGGACCCCTTTGTCCCAGGGGCACATTGTGGCACCATGGGGACCCCCTTTATCCCCAGGGCCACTTGTGACATCCTGGGGACCCCCCTTGTCCCCAGTGCCCATTATGACATTCTGGGGACCCCCTTTGTCCCAGGGGCACATTGTGGCACCACGGGGACCCCCTTTGTCACCGGGGCCCATTGTGACATCCCAGGACCCCAAGTTGTCCCCAGGGCCCATTGTGACACCATGGGTACCCCCTTTGTCCCATGGGCCCATTGTGACATCCTGGGGACCCCCTTGTCGCCAGGGCCCATCATGGCACCGTGGGGACCCCCCTTTGTCCCCAGTGCCCATTGTGACATCCTGGGGACCCCCCTTGTCCCCATGGCTTATTGTGACACCCTGGGACCGCCTTTGTCCCCAGGGCCCATTGTGACGTCCCAGGACCCCCCATTGTCCCCAGGGACCATTGTGACATCCTGGGGACCCCCTTTGTCCCAAGACCCCATTGTGACATCCTGGGGACCCCGCCTTGTCCCCAAAGCCCATTGTGACATCCTGGGGACCCTGTTTGTCCCCAGGGCCCATTGTGGCACCATGGGGACACCCTTTGTCGCTGGGGCCAGTTGTGACATCCCAGGACCCCACTTTGTCCCCAGGGCTTATTGTGATACCATGGGGACCCCCCTTGTCCCCAGGGCCCATTGTGACATTCAGGGGGACTCCTCTTTGTCCCCAGGGCCTATTGTGTCATCCTGGGGATCTCCCCTTGTCTCTAGGGCCCATTGTGAGACTGTGGAAGACCCCCTTTGTCCCCAAGTCCCATTGTGACGTCCCAGGACGCCTCGTTGTCCCCAGGACCCATTGTGACTCCATGGGAACCCCCCCTTGTCCCCAGGGCCCATTGTGACATCCTGGGACCCCCCCTTTGTCCCCAGTGCCCATTGTGAAATCCTGGGGACCCACTTTGTCCCCAGGGCCCATTGTGGCACCATGGGGAGCGCCTTTGTCACTGGGGACCATTGTGACATTCCAGGATTTTACTTTGTCCCCGGGGCCCATTGTGACATCCTGGGGATCCCCCTTTGTCGCCAGGGCCCACTGTGACACCGTGGGCACCCTCTTTGTCCCATGGGCCCATTGTGACCTTCAAGGGACCCCCCATTGTCCCCAGGGCCCATTGTGACATCCTGGGTACCCCCTTTGTCCCCAAGACCCATTGTGACATCCTAGTACCCCCCCGCAGTCCCCAGGGCCCATTGTGACATCCTGGGGATCCCTTTGGCCCCAGGGCCCATTGTGACAGGGCGGGGATCCCCCTTGTCCCCAGGGCCCATTGTGGCACCGTGGAGACCCCCCCTTTGTCTCCAGTGCCCATTGTGATATCCTGGGGACCCCCTTTGTCCCCAGTGCTCATTGTGACAGGGTGGGACCCCCCTTGTACCCAGGGCCCGTTGTGACATCCTGGGGACCCCCTTTGTCCCTAGGGTTCATTGTAACATCCCAGGACCCCCATTGTCCCCAGGGCCCATTGTGAACAACCTGGGGACCCCCCTTTTTCCCCGGGCCCATTGTGGCGTCCCAGGATGCTTCGTTGTCCCCTGGGCCCATTGTGACATCCCGGGGACCCCTTTTGTCCCCAGGGTCCATTGTGACATCCTGGGGCCTCCCTTTGTCCCCAGGGCCCATTGTGACATCGCAGGAGCCCCCATTGTCCCAAGGGCACATTGTTACATCCTGGGGACCCCCTTGTCCCCAGGGCCCATCGTGGCACCGTGGGGACCCCCCCTTTGTCTCCAGTGCCCATTGTGACATCCTTGGGACCCCCCTTGTCCCCAGGACCCGTTGTGACATCTTGGGGACCCCTATGTCACCAGAGCCCATTGTGATATCCTGGGGAGCCCCCTTTGTCCCCAGGGCCCATTGTGCACATCCTGTGGACGCGTCTTTGTCCCCAGGGCCCATTGTGATATCCTGGGGAGCCCTCTTTTTCCCCAGGGCGTATTGTGACATCCTGGGGACCCCCTTTGTCCCCCGGGCCCATTGTGACATCCTGAAGACCCCCTTTGTCCCCAGGGCCTATTGTGACATCCCAGGACCCCCCCTTTTCTCCAGGGCCCATTGTGACGTCCCAGGACCCCCTATTGTCCCCAGAGCCCATTGTGACATCCCAGGACCCCCCATTGTCCCCAGGCCCCATTATACACATCCTGGGGTCCCCCTTTATCCCCAGGGCCATTGTGACACCATGGGGACCCCCTTTGTCCCCAGGGCCCATTGTGACGTCCCAGGATGCCCCATTGTCCCCTGGGCCCGTTGTGAAATCATGGGGACCCCCTTTGTCCCCAGGGCCTATTGTGACATCCCAGGACCCCCCATTGTCCCCAGGGCCCATTGTGACACCGTGGAGACCCTCCTTGTCCTCAGGGCCCATTATGACATTCAGGGGACTCCTCTTTGTCCCCAGGGACTATTGTGACATCCTGGGGACCCCCCTTTACTCCAGGGCCCATTGTGACACCGTGGAGACCCCATTTGTCACTGGGGCCCATTGTGACATCCCAGGACACCCCATTGTCCCCAGGGCCCACTGAGACATCCCGGCGACCACCCTTTGTCCCCAGGGCCCATTATGCACATTCAGGGGACACCCCTTTGTCCCCAAGGCCCATTGTGACATCCTGGGGAGACCCCATTGTCCCCAAGGCCCATTGTGACAGCCTGGGGAGACCCCATTGTCCCCAAGGCCCATTGTGGCACCATGGGGACCCCCTTTGTCCCCAGTGCCCATTGTGACATCTTAGGACCCCACTTTGTCCCCAGGGCCCATTGTGACATCCTGGGGACCACCGTTGTCCCCAGGGCCCATTGTGGCACCATGTGGACCCCCTTTTTCCCGAGGGCCCATTATAACGTCCCAGGACCCCCCATTGTCCCCTGGGCCCATTGTGACATCCTGGGGTCCCCCTTTTGTCCCCTGGGCCCATTGTGACACTGTGGGGATCTCCTTTGTCCCCAGGGACCATTGTGACACTGTGGGGACCCCCTTTGTCCCCAGGGCCCATTGTGACATCCTGGGGAATCCCTTTGTCCCCAGGGCCCATTGTGACGTCCCAGGACCCTGCTTTGTCCCCGGGGCCCATTGTGACATCCTGGGGAACCGCTTTGTCCCCAGGACCCATTGTGACATCCCAGGACCCCCCCTTGTCCCCAGGGCTCATTGTGATGTCCCAGGATCCCCATTGTCCCCAGAGCCCATTGTGATGTCCTGGGAACCCCCTTTGACCCCAGGGTCCATTGTGACACCATGGGGACCCCCTCTTGTCCCCAGGGCCCATCGTGGCACCGTGGGGACCCCCTTGTCACTGGGGACCCATTGTGACACTATGGGGACCCCCTTTGTGCCCAGGGCCCATTGTAACATCCTGGGGACCCTCTTGCCTCCACGGCCCCTTGTGACATCAAAGGATCACCCTTTGTCCCCAGGACCCATTGTGACATCCCAGGACCCCACTTACTCCCCAGGGCCCATTGTGGCACCATGAGGACCCCCTTTGTCACTGGTGCCCATTGTGACATCCCAGGACCCCCCATTGTCTGCAGAGCCCATTGTGACACTATAGGGACCCCCCTTGTCACTGAGGACCCATTGTGACACCTTGGGCACCTCCCCTTGTCGTCAGAGCCCATCGTGACATCCCAAAACCCCCAATTGTCTCCAGGGCCCATTGTGACATCCTGGGGACCTCCCTTTCTCCCCAGGGCCCATTGTGACGTTCCAGGAACCCCCATTGTCCTCAGGGCCCATTGTGACATTCAGGGGACCCCCTTTGTCTTCAGGGCCCATTGTGACACCATGGAGACCCCATTTGTCACTCGGGCCCATTGTGACATCCTAGGACCCCCCATTGTCCCCAAGGCCCATTGCGACATCCTGGGGACCCCCCTTTGTCCTCAGGGCCCATTGTGACATTCAGGGCACCCCTCTTTGTCCCCAGGGCCCATTCTGATACCATGGGGACCACTTTGTCCCCAGGGCCCATTTTGACACTATGTGCACCCCCCTTTGTGCCCAGGGCCGATTGTGACATCCTGGGGACCCTCTTTGTCCCCAGGGCCCATTGTGACATCCTGGGGACACCCCATTGTCTCCAGGGCCCATTGTGAACATCCTGGGGACCCCCTTGTCCCCAGGGCCCATCGTGGCACCGTGGGGACCCCCCGTTGTCCCCAGGGCCTATAGTGACACCGTGGGTACCCCCTTTGTCCCCAGTGCCCATTGTGACATCCTGGGGACCCCCCTTGTCCCCAGGGCTTATTGTGACATCCTGGGGACCGCCTTTGTCCCCAGGGCCCATTGTGACATCCCAGGACCCCAAGTTGTCCCCAGGGACCATTGTGACACCGTGGGGACCCCCTTTGTCCTCAGGGCCCGTTGTGAACATCCTGGGGACCCCCTTGTCCACACGACCCATCGTGGCACCGTGGGGACCCCCCGTTGTCCCCAGGGCCTATAGTGACACCGTGGGTACCCCCTTTATCCCATGAGCCCATTGTGACATCCTGGGGACCCCCTTGTCCCCAGGGCCCATTGTGACACCATGGGGATCGCCTTTGTCCCCGTGGCCCATTGTGACATCCCAGGACCCCGCGTTGTCCCCAGGGCCCATTCTGACATCCTGGGGACCCCCCTTGTCCCCAGGGCTTATTGTGACATCCTGGGGACCCCTTTGTCCCAGGGGCACATTGTGGCACCATGGGGACCCCCTTTATCCCCAGGGCCACTTGTGACATCCTGGGGACCCCCCTTGTCCCCAGTGCCCATTATGACATCCTGGGGACCCCTTTGTCCCAGGGGCACATTGTGGCACCACGGGGACCCCCTTTGTCACCGGGGCCCATTGTGACATCCCAGGACCCCAAGTTGTCCCCAGGGCCCATTGTGACACCATGGGTACCCCCTTTGTCCCATGGGCCCATTGTGACATCCTGGGGACCGCCTTTGTCCCCAGGGCCCATTGTGACATCCTGGGGACCCCCCTTGTCCCCATGGCTTATTGTGACACCCTGGGACCGCCTTTGTCCCCAGGGCCCATTGTGACGTCCCAGGACCCCCCATTGTCCCCAGGGACCATTGTGACATCCTGGGGACCCCCTTTGTCCCAAGACCCCATTGTGACATCCTGGGGACCCCGCCTTGTCCCCAAAGCCCATTGTGACATCCTGGGGACCCTCTTTGTCCCCAGGGCCCATTGTGGCACCATGGGGACACCCTTTGTCACTGGGGCCAGTTGTGACATCCCAGGACCCCACTTTGTCCCCAGGGCTTATTGTGATACCATGGGGACCCCCCTTGTCCCCAGGGCCCATTGTGACATTCAGGGGGACTTTTCTTTGTCCCCAGGGCCTATTGTGTCATCCTGGGGATCTCCCCTTGTCTCTAGGGCCCATTGTGAGACTGTGGAAGACCCCCTTTGTCCCCAAGTCCCATTGTGACGTCCCAGGACGCCTCGTTGTCCCCAGGACCCATTGTGACTCCATGGGAACCCCCCCTTGTCCCCAGGGCCCATTGTGACATCCTGGGACCCCCCTTTGTCCCCAGTGCTCATTGTGAAATCCTGGGGACCCACTTTGTCCCCAGGGCCCATTGTGGCACCATGGGGAGCGCCTTTGTCACTGGGGACCATTGTGACATTCCAGGATTTTACTTTGTCCCCGGGGCCCATTGTGACATCCTGGGGATCCCCCTTTGTCGCCAGGGCCCACTGTGACACCGTGGGCACCCTCTTTGTCCCATGGGCCCATTGTGACCTTCAAGGGACCCCCCATTGTCCCCAGGGCCCATTGTGACATCCTGGGTACCCCCTTTGTCCCCAGGACCCATTGTGACATCCTAGTACCCCCCGCAGTCCCCAGGGCCCATTGTGACATCCTGGGGATCCCTTTGGCCCCAGGGCCCATTGTGACAGGGCGGGGATCCCCCTTGTCCCCAGGGCCCATTGTGAAACCGTGGGGACCCTCTTGTCCCCAGGGCCCATTGTGGCACCGTGGAGACCCCCCCTTTGTCTCCAGTGCCCATTGTGACATCCTGGGGACCCCCTTTGTCCCCAGTGCTCATTGTGACAGGGTGGGACCCCCCTTGTACCCAGGGCCCGTTGTGACATCCTGGGGACCCCCTTTGTCCCCAGGGCCTATTGTGACATCCTGTGGACCCCTCTTTGTCCCCAGGGCCCATTGTGACATCCTGGGGACCCCCTTTGTCCCTAGGGTTCATTGTGACATCCCAGGACCCCCATTGTCCCCAGGGCCCATTGTGAACAACCTGGGGACCCCCCTTTTTCCCCGGGCCCATTGTGGCGTCCCAGGATGCTTCGTTGTCCCCTGGGCCCATTGTGACATCCCGGGGACCCCTTTTGTCCCCAGGGTCCATTGTGACATCCTGGGGCCTCCCTTTGTCCCCAGGGCCCATTGTGACATCGCAGGAGCCCCCATTGTCCCAAGGGCACATTGTTACATCCTGGGGACCCCCTTGTCCCCAGGGCCCATCGTGGCACCGTGGGGACCCCCCCTTTGTCTCCAGTGCCCATTGTGACATCCTTGGGACCCCCCTTGTCCCCAGGACCCGTTGTGACATCTTGGGGACCCCTATGTCACCAGAGCCCATTGTTATATCCTGGGGAGCCCCCTTTGTCCCCAGGGCCCATTGTGCACATCCTGTGGACCCCTCTTTTTCCCCAGGGCCTATTGTGAAATCCTGGGGACCCCCTTTGTCCCCTGGGCCCATTGTGACATCCTGAAGACCCCCTTTGTCCCCAGGGCCTATTGTGACATCCCAGGACCCCCCCTTTTCTCCAGGGCCCATTGTGACGTCCCAGGACCCCCTATTGTCCCCAGAGCCCATTGTGACATCCCAGGACCCCCCATTGTCCCCAGGCCCCATTATACACATCCTGGGGTCCCCCTTTATCCCCAGGGCCATTGTGACACCATGGGGACCCCCTTTGTCCCCAGGGCCCATTGTGACGTCCCAGGATGCCCCATTGTCCCCTGGGCCCATTGTGAAATCATGGGGACCCCCTTTGTCCCCAGGGCCTATTGTGACATCCCAGGACCCCCCATTGTCCCCAGGGCCCATTGTGACACCGTGGAGACCCTCCTTGTCCTCAGGGCCCATTATGACATTCAGGGGACTCCTCTTTGTCCCCAGGGACTATTGTGACATTCAGGGGACGCCCCTTTACTCCAGGGCCCATTGTGACACCGTGGAGACCCCATTTGTCACTGGGGCCCATTGTGACATCCCAGGACACCCCATTGTCCCCAGGGCCCACTGAGACATCCCGGCGACCACCCTTTGTCCCCAGGGCCCATTATGCACATTCAGGGGCCACCCCTTTGTCCCCAAGGCCCATTGTGACATACTGGGGAGACCCCATTGTCCCCAAGGCCCATTGTGGCACCATGGGGACCCCCTTTGTCCCCAGTGCCCATTGTGACATCTTAGGACCCCACTTTGTCCCCAGGGCCCATTGTGACATCCTGGGGACCACCTGTGTCCCCAGGGCACATTGTGACATCCCAGGAGCCACCGTTGTCCCCAGGGCCCATTGTGACATCCTGGGGACCCCCTTGTCCCCAGTGTCCATTGTGGCATCCTGGGACCCCCGTTGTCCCCAGGGCCCATTGTGGCACCATGTGGACCCCCTTTTTCCCGAGGGCCCATTATAACGTCCCAGGACCCCCCATTGTCCCCTGGGCCCATTGTGACATCCTGGGGTCCCCCTTTGTCCCCTGGGCCCATTGTGACACTGTGGGGATCTCCTTTGTCCCCAGGGACCATTGTGACACTGTGGGGACCCCCTTTGTCCCCAGGGCCCATTGTGACATCCTGGGGAATCCCTTTGTCTCCAGGGCTCATTGTGACGTCCCGGGACCCTGCTTTGTCCCCGGGGCCCATTGTGACATCCTGGGGAACCGCTTTGTCCCCAGGACCCATTGTGACGTCCCAGGACCCCCCCTTGTCCCCAGGGCTCATTGTGATGTCCCAGGATCCCCATTTTCCCCAGAGCCCATTGTGATGTCCTGGGAACCCCCTTTGACCCCAGGGTCCATTGTGACACCATGGGGACCCCCTCTTGTCCCCAGGGCCCATCGTGGCACCGTGGGGACCCCCTTGTCACTGGGGACCCATTGTGACACTATGGGGACCCCCCTTTGTGCCCAGGGCCCATTGTAACATCCTGGGGACCCCCTTGCCTCCAGGGCCCCTTGTGACATCAAAGGATCACCCTTTGTCCCCAGGACCCATTGTGACATCCCAGGACCCCACTTACTCCCCAGGGCCCATTGTGGCACCATGAGGACCCCCTTTGTCACTGGTGCCCATTGTGACATCCCAGGACCCCCCATTGTCTGCAGAGCCCATTGTGACACTATAGGGACCCCCCTTGTCACTGAGGACCCATTGTGACACCTTGGGCACCTCCCCTTGTCGTCAGAGCCCATCGTGACATCCCAAAACCCCCAATTGTCTCCAGGGCCCATTGTGACATCCTGGGGACCTCCCTTTCTCCCCAGGGCCCATTGTGACGTTCCAGGAACCCCCATTGTCCTCAGGGCCCATTGTGACATTCAGGGGACCCCCTTTGTCTTCAGGGCCCATTGTGACACCATGGAGACCCCATTTGTCACTCGGGCCCATTGTGACATCCTAGGACCCCCCATTGTCCCCAAGGCCCATTGCGACATCCTGGGGACCCCCCTTTGTCCTCAGGGCCCATTGTGACATTCAGGGCACCCCTCTTTGTCCCCAGGGCCCATTCTGATACCATGGGGACCACTTTGTCCCCAGGGCCCACTGTGACATCCTGGGGACGCCCTTTGTCCCCAGGGCCCATTGTGACATCCTGGGGACACCCCATTGTCTCCAGGGCCCATTGTGAACATCCTGGGGACCCCCTTGTCCCCAGGGCCCATCGTGGCACCGTGGGTACCCCCTTTGTCCCCAGTGCCCATTGTGACATCCTGGGGACCCCCCTTGTCCCCAGGGCTTATTGTGACATCCTGGGGACCGCCTTTGTCCCCAGGGCCCATTGTGACATCCCAGGACCCCAAGTTGTCCCCAGGGACCATTGTGACACCGTGGGGACCCCCTTTGTCCTCAGGGCCCGTTGTGAACATCCTGGGGACCCCCTTGTCCACACGACCCATCGTGGCACCGTGGGGACCCCCCGTTGTCCCCAGGGCCTATAGTGACACCGTGGGTACCCCCTTTATCCCATGAGCCCATTGTGACATCCTGGGGACCCCCTTGTCCCCAGGGCCCATTGTGACACCATGGGGACACCCTTTGTCACTGGGGCCAGTTGTGACATCCCAGGACCCCACTTTGTCCCCAGGGCTTATTGTGATACCATGGGGACCCCCCTTGTCCCCAGGGCCCATTGTGACATTCAGGGGGACTTTTCTTTGTCCCCAGGGCCTATTGTGTCATCCTGGGGATCTCCCCTTGTCTCTAGGGCCCATTGTGAGACTGTGGAAGACCCCCTTTGTCCCCAAGTCCCATTGTGACGTCCCAGGACGCCTCGTTGTCCCCAGGACCCATTGTGACTCCATGGGAACCCCCCCTTGTCCCCAGGGCCCATTGTGACATCCTGGGACCCCCCTTTGTCCCCAGTGCTCATTGTGAAATCCTGGGGACCCACTTTGTCCCCAGGGCCCATTGTGGCACCATGGGGAGCGCCTTTGTCACTGGGGACCATTGTGACATTCCAGGATTTTACTTTGTCCCCGGGGCCCATTGTGACATCCTGGGGATCCCCCTTTGTCGCCAGGGCCCACTGTGACACCGTGGGCACCCTCTTTGTCCCATGGGCCCATTGTGACCTTCAAGGGACCCCCCATTGTCCCCAGGGCCCATTGTGACATCCTGGGTACCCCCTTTGTCCCCAGGACCCATTGTGACATCCTAGTACCCCCCGCAGTCCCCAGGGCCCATTGTGACATCCTGGGGATCCCTTTGGCCCCAGGGCCCATTGTGACAGGGCGGGGATCCCCCTTGTCCCCAGGGCCCATTGTGAAACCGTGGGGACCCTCTTGTCCCCAGGGCCCATTGTGGCACCGTGGAGACCCCCCCTTTGTCTCCAGTGCCCATTGTGACATCCTGGGGACCCCCTTTGTCCCCAGTGCTCATTGTGACAGGGTGGGACCCCCCTTGTACCCAGGGCCCGTTGTGACATCCTGGGGACCCCCTTTGTCCCCAGGGCCTATTGTGACATCCTGTGGACCCCTCTTTGTCCCCAGGGCCCATTGTGACATCCTGGGGACCCCCTTTGTCCCTAGGGTTCATTGTGACATCCCAGGACCCCCATTGTCCCCAGGGCCCATTGTGAACAACCTGGGGACCCCCCTTTTTCCCCGGGCCCATTGTGGCATCCCAGGATGCTTCGTTGTCCCCTGGGCCCATTGTGACATCCCGGGGACCCCTTTTGTCCCCAGGGTCCATTGTGACATCCTGGGGCCTCCCTTTGTCCCCAGGGCCCATTGTGACATCGCAGGAGCCCCCATTGTCCCAAGGGCACATTGTTACATCCTGGGGACCCCCTTGTCCCCAGGGCCCATCGTGGCACCGTGGGGACCCCCCCTTTGTCTCCAGTGCCCATTGTGACATCCTTGGGACCCCCCTTGTCCCCAGGACCCGTTGTGACATCTTGGGGACCCCTGTGTCACCAGAGCCCATTGTGATATCCTGGGGAGCCCCCTTTGTCCCCAGGGCCCATTGTGCACATCCTGTGGACCCCTCTTTTTCCCCAGGGCCTATTGTGAAATCCTGGGGACCCCCTTTGTCCCCTGGGCCCATTGTGACATCCTGAAGACCCCCTTTGTCCCCAGGGCCTATTGTGACATCCCAGGACCCCCCCTTTTCTCCAGGGCCCATTGTGACGTCCCAGGACCCCCTATTGTCCCCAGAGCCCATTGTGACATCCCAGGACCCCCCATTGTCCCCACGCCCCATTATACACATCCTGGGGTCCCCCTTTATCCCCAGGGCCATTGTGACACCATGGGGACCCCCTTTGTCCCCAGGGCCCATTGTGACGTCCCAGGATGCCCCATTGTCCCCTGGGCCCATTGTGAAATCATGGGGACCCCCTTTGTCCCCAGGGCCTATTGTGACATCCCAGGACCCCCCATTGTCCCCAGGGCCCATTGTGACACCGTGGAGACCCTCCTTGTCCTCAGGGCCCATTATGACATTCAGGGGACTCCTCTTTGTCCCCAGGGACTATTGTGACATTCAGGGGACGCCCCTTTACTCCAGGGCCCATTGTGACACCGTGGAGACCCCATTTGTCACTGGGCCCCATTGTGACATCCCAGGACACCCCATTGTCCCCAGGGCCCACTGAGACATCCCGGCGACCAGCCTTTGTCCCCAGGGCCCATTATGCACATTCAGGGGCCACCCCTTTGTCCCCAAGGCCCATTGTGACATACTGGGGAGACCCCATTGTCCCCAAGGCCCATTGTGGCACCATGGGGACCCCCTTTGTCCCCAGTGCCCATTGTGACATCTTAGGACCCCACTTTGTCCCCAGGGCCCATTGTGACATCCTGGGGACCACCTGTGTCCCCAGGGCACATTGTGACATCCCAGGAGCCACCGTTGTCCCCAGGGCCCATTGTGACATCCTGGGGACCCCCTTGTCCCCAGTGTCCATTGTGGCATCCTGGGACCCCCGTTGTCCCCAGGGCCCATTGTGGCACCATGTGGACCCCCTTTTTCCCGAGGGCCCATTATAACGTCCCAGGACCCCCCATTGTCCCCTGGGCCCATTGTGACATCCTGGGGTCCCCCTTTTGTCCCCTGGGCCCATTGTGACACTGTGGGGATCTCCTTTGTCCCCAGGGACCATTGTGACACTGTGGGGACCTCCTTTGTCCCCAGGGCCCATTGTGACATCCTGGGGAATCCCTTTGTCTCCAGGGCTCATTGTGACGTCCCGGGACCCTGCTTTGTCCCCGGGGCCCATTGTGACATCCTGGGGAACCGCTTTGTCCCCAGGACCCATTGTGACGTCCCAGGACCCCCCCTTGTCCCCAGGGCTCATTGTGATGTCCCAGGATCCCCATTGTCCCCAGAGCCCATTGTGATGTCCTGGGAACCCCCTTTGACCCCAGGGTCCATTGTGACACCATGGGGACCCCCTCTTGTCCCCAGGGCCCATCGTGGCACCGTGGGGACCCCCTTGTCACTGGGGACCCATTGTGACACTATGGGGACCCCCCTTTGTGCCCAGGGCCCATTGTAACATCCTGGGGACCCCCTTGCCTCCAGGGCCCCTTGTGACATCAAAGGATCACCCTTTGTCCCCAGGACCCATTGTGACATCCCAGGACCCCACTTACTCCCCAGGGCCCATTGTGGCACCATGAGGACCCCCTTTGTCACTGGTGCCCATTGTGACATCCCAGGACCCCCCATTGTCTGCAGAGCCCATTGTGACACTATAGGGACCCCCCTTGTCACTGAGGACCCATTGTGACACCTTGGGCACCTCCCCTTGTCGTCAGAGCCCATCGTGACATCCCAAAACCCCCAATTGTCTCCAGGGCCCATTGTGACATCCTGGGGACCTCCCTTTCTCCCCAGGGCCCATTGTGACGTTCCAGGAACCCCCATTGTCCTCAGGGCCCATTGTGACATTCAGGGGACCCCCTTTGTCTTCAGGGCCCATTGTGACACCATGGAGACCCCATTTGTCACTCGGGCCCATTGTGACATCCTAGGACCCCCCATTGTCCCCAAGGCCCATTGCGACATCCTGGGGACCCCCCTTTGTCCTCAGGGCCCATTGTGACATTCAGGGCACCCCTCTTTGTCCCCAGGGCCCATTCTGATACCATGGGGACCACTTTGTCCCCAGGGCCCACTGTGACATCCTGGGGACGCCCTTTGTCCCCAGGGCCCATTTTGACACCATGTGCACCCCCCTTTGTGCCCAGGGCCGATTGTGACATCCTGGGGACCCTCTTTGTCCCCAGGGCCCATTGTGACATCCTGGGGACACCCCATTGTCTCCAGGGCCCATTGTGAACATCCTGGGGACCCCCTTGTCCCCAGGGCCCATCGTGGCACCGTGGGTACCCCCTTTGTCCCCAGTGCCCATTGTGACATCCTGGGGACCCCCCTTGTCCCCAGGGCTTATTGTGACATCCTGGGGACCGCCTTTGTCCCCAGGGCCCATTGTGACATCCCAGGACCCCAAGTTGTCCCCAGGGACCATTGTGACACCGTGGGGACCCCCTTTGTCCTCAGGGCCCGTTGTGAACATCCTGGGGACCCCCTTGTCCACACGACCCATCGTGGCACCGTGGGGACCCCCCGTTGTCCCCAGGGCCTATAGTGACACCGTGGGTACCCCCTTTATCCCATGAGCCCATTGTGACATCCTGGGGACCCCCTTGTCCCCAGGGCCCATTGTGACACCATGGGGATCGCCTTTGTCCCCGTGGCCCATTGTGACATCCCAGGACCCCGCGTTGTCTCCAGGGCCCATTCTGACATCCTGGGGACCCCCCTTGTCCCCAGGGCTTATTGTGACATCCTGGGGACCCCTTTGTCCCAGGGGCACATTGTGGCACCATGGGGACCCCCTTTATCCCCAGGGCCACTTGTGACATCCTGGGGACCCCCCTTGTCCCCAGTGCCCATTATGACATTCTGGGGACCCCCTTTGTCCCAGGGGCACATTGTGGCACCACGGGGACCCCCTTTGTCACCGGGGCCAATTGTGACATCCCAGGACCCCAAGTTGTCCCCAGGGCCCATTGTGACACCATGGGTACCCCCTTTGTCCCATGGGCCCATTGTGACATCCTGGGGACCCCCTTGTCGCCAGGGCCCATCATGGCACCGTGGGGACCCCCCTTTGTCCCCAGTGCCCATTGTGACATCCTGGGGACCCCCCTTGTCCCCATGGCTTATTGTGACACCCTGGGACCGCCTTTGTCCCCAGGGCCCATTGTGATGTCCCAGGACCCCCTTTGTCCCCTGGGCCCATTGTGACATCCTGAAGACCCCCTTTGTCCCCAGGGCCTATTGTGACATCCTGGGGACCCCGCCTTTTCTCCAGGGCCCATTGTGACGTCCCAGGACCCCCTATTGTCCCCAGAGCCCATTGTGACATCCCAGGACCCCCCATTGTCCCCAGGCCCCATTATACACATCCTGGGGTCCCCCTTTATCCCCAGGGCCATTGTGACACCATGGGGACCCCCTTTGTCCCCAGGGCCCATTGTGACGTCCCAGGATGCCCCATTGTCCCCTGGGCCCATTGTGAAATCATGGGGACCCCCTTTGTCCCCAGGGCCTATTGTGACATCCCAGGACCCCCCATTGTCCCCAGGGCCCATTGTGACACCGTGGAGACCCTCCTTGTCCTCAGGGCCCATTATGACATTCAGGGGACTCCTCTTTGTCCCCAGGGACTATTGTGACATTCAGGGGACGCCCCTTTACTCCAGGGCCCATTGTGACACCGTGGAGACCCCATTTGTCACTGGGGCCCATTGTGACATCCCAGGACACCCCATTGTCCCCAGGGCCCACTGAGACATCCCGGCGACCACCCTTTGTCCCCAGGGCCCATTATGCACATTCAGGGGACACCCCTTTGTCCCCAAGGCCCATTGTGACATCCTGGGGAGACCCCATTGTCCCCAAGGCCCATTGTGGCACCATGGGGACCCCCTTTGTCCCCAGTGCCCATTGTGACATCTTAGGACCCCACTTTGTCCCCAGGGCCCATTGTGACATCCTGGGGACCACCTGTGTCCCCAGGGCACATTGTGACATCCCAGGAGCCACCGTTGTCCCCAGGGCCCATTGTGACATCCTGGGGACCCCCTTGTCCCCAGTGTCCATTGTGGCATCCTGGGACCCCCGTTGTCCCCAGGGCCCATTGTGGCACCATGTGGACCCCCTTTTTCCCGAGGGCCCATTATAACGTCCCAGGACCCCCCATTGTCCCCTGGGCCCATTGTGACATCCTGGGGTCCCCCTTTTGTCCCCAGGGACCATTGTGACACTGTGGGGATCTCCTTTGTCCCCAGGGACCATTGTGACACTGTGGGGACCCCCTTTGTCCCCAGGGCCCATTGTGACATCCTGGGGAATCCCTTTGTCTCCAGGGCCCATTGTGACGTCCCAGGACCCTGCTTTGTCCCCGGGGCCCATTGTGACATCCTGGGGAACCGCTTTGTCCCCAGGACCCATTGTGACGTCCCAGGACCCTGCTTTGTCCCCGGGGCCCATTGTGACATCCTGGGGAACCGCTTTGTCCCCAGGACCCATTGTGACGTCCCAGGACCCCCCCTTGTCCCCAGGGCTCATTGTGATGTCCCAGGATCCCCATTGTCCCCAGAGCCCATTGTGATGTCCTGGGAACCCCCTTTGACCCCAGGGTCCATTGTGACACCATGGGGACCCCCTCTTGTCCCCAGGGCCCATCGTGGCACCGTGGGGACCCCCTTGTCACTGGGGACCCATTGTGACACTATGGGGACCCCCCTTTGTGCCCAGGGCCCATTGTAACATCCTGGGGACCCCCTTGCCTCCAGGGCCCCTTGTGACATCAAAGGATCACCCTTTGTCCCCAGGACCCATTGTGACATCCCAGGACCCCACTTACTCCCCAGGGCCCATTGTGGCACCATGAGGACCCCCTTTGTCACTGGTGCCCATTGTGACATCCCAGGACCCCCCATTGTCTGCAGAGCCCATTGTGACACTATAGGGACCCCCCTTGTCACTGAGGACCCATTGTGACACCATGGGCACCTCCCCTTGTCGTCAGAGCCCATCGTGACATCCCAAAACCCCCAATTGTCTCCAGGGCCCATTGTGACATCCTGGGGACCTCCCTTTCTCCCCAGGGCCCATTGTGACGTTCCAGGAACCCCCATTGTCCTCAGGGCCCATTGTGACATTCAGGGGACCCCCTTTGTCTTCAGGGCCCATTGTGACACCATGGAGACCCCATTTGTCACTCGGGCCCATTGTGACATCCTAGGACCCCCCATTGTCCCCAAGGCCCATTGCGACATCCTGGGGACCCCCCTTTGTCCTCAGGGCCCATTGTGACATTCAGGGCACCCCTCTTTGTCCCCAGGGCCCATTCTGATACCATAGGGACCACTTTGTCCCCAGGGCCCACTGTGACATCCTGGGGACGCCCTTTGTCCCCAGGGCCCATTTTGACACCATGTGCACCCCCCTTTGTGCCCAGGGCCGATTGTGACATCCTGGGGACCCTCTTTGTCCCCAGGGCCCATTGTGACATCCTGGGGACACCCCATTGTCTCCAGGGCCCATTGTGAACATCCTGGGGACCCCCTTGTCCCCAGGGCCCATCGTGGCACCGTGGGTACCCCCTTTGTCCCCAGTGCCCATTGTGACATCCTGGGGACCCCCCTTGTCCCCAGGGCTTATTGTGACATCCTGGGGACCGCCTTTGTCCCCAGGGCCCATTGTGACATCCCAGGACCCCAAGTTGTCCCCAGGGACCATTGTGACACCGTGGGGACCCCCTTTGTCCTCAGGGCCCGTTGTGAACATCCTGGGGACCCCAAGTTGTCCCCAGTGCCCATTGTGACATCCTGGGGACCCCCCTTGTCCCCAGGGCTTATTGTGACATCCTGGGGACCGCCTTTGTCCCCAGGGCCCATTGTGACATCCCAGGACCCCAAGTTGTCCCCAGGGACCATTGTGACACCGTGGGGACCCCCTTTGTCCTCAGGGCCCGTTGTGAACATCCTGGGGACCCCCTTGTCCACACGACCCATCGTGGCACCGTGGGGACCCCCCGTTGTCCCCAGGGCCTATAGTGACACCGTGGGTACCCCCTTTATCCCATGAGCCCATTGTGACATCCTGGGGACCCCCTTGTCCCCAGGGCCCATTGTGACACCATGGGGATCGCCTTTGTCCCCGTGGCCCATTGTGACATCCCAGGACCCCGCGTTGTCCCCAGGGCCCATTCTGACATCCTGGGGACCCCCCTTGTCCCCAGGGCTTATTGTGACATCCTGGGGACCCCTTTGTCCCAGGGGCACATTGTGGCACCATGGGGACCCCCTTTATCCCCAGGGCCACTTGTGACATCCTGGGGACCCCCCTTGTCCCCAGTGCCCATTATGACATTCTGGGGACCCGCTTTGTCCCAGGGGCACATTGTGGCACCACGGGGACCCCCTTTGTCACCGGGGCCCATTGTGACATCCCAGGACCCCAAGTTGTCCCCAGGGCCCATTGTGACACCATGGGTACCCCCTTTGTCCCATGGGCCCATTGTGACATCCTGGGGACCCCCTTGTCGCCAGGGCCCATCATGGCACCGTGGGGACCCCCCTTTGTCCCCAGTGCCCATTGTGACATCCTGGGGACCCCCCTTGTCCCCATGGCTTATTGTGACACCCTGGGACCGCCTTTGTCCCCAGGGCCCATTGTGATGTCCCAGGACCCCCCATTGTCCCCAGGGACCATTGTGACATCCTGGGGACCCCCTTTGTCCCAAGACCCCATTGTGACATCCTGGGGACCCCGCCTTGTCCCCAAAGCCTATTGTGACATCCTGGGGACCCTCTTTGTCCCCAGGGCCCATTGTGGCACCATGGGGACACCCTTTGTCACTGGGGCCAGTTGTGACATCCCAGGACCCCACTTTGTCCCCAGGGCTTATTGTGATACCATGGGGACCCCCCTTGTCCCCAGGGCCCATTGTGACATTCAGGGGGACTCCTCTTTGTCCCCAGGGCCTATTGTGTCATCCTGGGGATCTCCCCTTGTCTCTAGGGCCCATTGTGAGACTGTGGAAGACCCCCTTTGTCCCCAAGTCCCATTGTGACGTCCCAGGACGCCTCGTTGTCCCCAGGACCCATTGTGACTCCATGGGAACCCCCCCTTGTCCCCAGGGCCCATTGTGACATCCTGGGACCCCCCTTTGTCCCCAGTGCTCATTGTGAAATCCTGGGGACCCACTTTGTCCCCAGGGCCCATTGTGGCACCATGGGGAGCGCCTTTGTCACTGGGGACCATTGTGACATTCCAGGATTTTACTTTGTCCCCAGGGCCCATTGTGACATCCTGGGGATCCCCCTTTGTCGCCAGGGCCCACTGTGACACCGTGGGCACCCTCTTTGTCCCATGGGCCCATTGTGACCTTCAAGGGACCCCCCATTGTCCCCAGGGCCCATTGTGACATCCTGGGTACCCCCTTTGTCCCCAAGACCCATTGTGACATCCTAGTACCCCCCGCAGTCCCCAGGGCCCATTGTGACATCCTGGGGATCCCTTTGGCCCCAGGGCCCATTGTGACAGGGCGGGGATCCCCCTTGTCCCCAGGGCCCATTGTGAAACCGTGGGGACCCTCTTGTCCCCAGGGCCCATTGTGGCACCGTGGAGACCCCCCCTTTGTCTCCAGTGCCCATTGTGACATCCTGGGGACCCCCTTTGTCCCCAGTGCTCATTGTGACAGGGTGGGACCCCCCTTGTACCCAGGGCCCGTTGTGACATCCTGGGGACCCCCTTTGTCCCCAGGGCCTATTGTGACATCCTGGGGAGTCCCCTTTATCCCCAGGGCCCATTGTGACATCCTGGGGACCCCCTTTGTCCCTAGGGTTCATTGTGACATCCCAGGACCCCCATTGTCCCCAGGGCCCATTGTGAACAACCTGGGGACCCCCCTTTTTCCCCGGGCCCATTGTGGCGTCCCAGGATGCTTCGTTGTCCCCTGGGCCCATTGTGACATCCCGGGGACCCCTTTTGTCCCCAGGGTCCATTGTGACATCCTGGGGCCTCCCTTTGTCCCCAGGGCCCATTGTGACATCGCAGGAGCCCCCATTGTCCCAAGGGCACATTGTTACATCCTGGGGACCCCCTTGTCCCCAGGGCCCATCGTGGCACCGTGGGGACCCCCCCTTTGTCTCCAGTGCCCATTGTGACATCCTTGGGACCCCCCTTGTCCCCAGGACCCGTTGTGACATCTTGGGGACCCCTATGTCACCAGAGCCCATTGTGATATCCTGGGGAGCCCCCTTTGTCCCCAGGGCCCATTGTGCACATCCTGTGGACCCCTCTTTGTCCCCAGGGCCCATTGTGATATCCTGGGGAGCCCTCTTTTTCCCCAGGGCCTATTGTGACATCCTGGGGACCCCCTTTGTCCCCCGGGCCCATTGTGACATCCTGAAGACCCCCTTTGTCCCCAGGGCCTATTGTGACATCCCAGGACCCCCCCTTTTCTCCAGGGCCCATTGTGACGTTCCAGGACCCCCTATTGTCCCCAAAGCCCATTGTGACATCCCAGGACCCCCCATTGTCCCCAGGCCCCATTATACACATCCTGGGGTCCCCCTTTATCCCCAGGGCCATTGTGACACCATGGGGACCCCCTTTGTCCCCAGGGCCCATTGTGACGTCCCAGGATGCCCCATTGTCCCCTGGGCCCATTGTGAAATCATGGGGACCCCCTTTGTCCCCAGGGCCTATTGTGACATCCCAGGACCCCCCATTGTCCCCAGGGCCCATTGTGACATCCTGGGGACCCCCCTTTGTCCCCAGGGCCCATTCTGACACCATGGGGACCCCCTTTGTCCCCAGGGCCCATTGTGATATCCTGGGGACTCCCTTTGTCCCCAGGGGCCATTGTGACATACCAGGACCCACCCTTGTCCCCAGAGTCCATTGTGACATCCTGGGCAGCCCCCTTTGTCCCCAGGCCCATTGTGACATCCTGGGGACCCTGTTGTCTCAAGGGCCCATTGTGACACCGTGGGGACCCCCTTTGTCACTGGGGCCCATTGGGGCATACCAGGACTCCGCTTTGTCCCGAGGGCCCATTGTGACACCGTGGGGACCCCTTTGTCCCCAGGACCCATTGTGACATCCCATGACCCCCCTTGTCCCCAGGGCCCATTGTGACATCCTGGGGACCCCTTTGTCCCCAGGCACCATTGTGACAGGGCGGGACACCCCTTGTCTCCAAGGCCCATTGTGACATCATGGGGATCCCGTTTGTGCCCAGGGCCCATTGTTACATCCTGGGGACCCCCTTTGTCCCCAGAGGCCATTGTGACAACTGGGGGACCCCCCTTGTCCCCAGGGCTTATTGTGACATCCTGGGGACCCCCTTTGTCCCCAGTGCTCATTGTGACAGGGTGGGACCCCCCTTGTACCCAGGGCCCGTTGTGACATCCTGGGGACCCCCTTTGTCCCCAGGGCCTATTGTGACATCCTGGGGAGTCCCCTTTATCCCCAAGGCCCATTGTGACATCCTGGGGACCCCCTTTGTCCCTAGGGTTCATTGTGACATCCCAGGACCCCCATTGTCCCCAGGGCCCATTGTGAACAACCTGGGGACCCCCCTTTTTCCCCGGGCCCATTGTGGCGTCCCAGGATGCTTCGTTGTCCCCTGGGCCCATTGTGACATCCCGGGGACCCCTTTTGTCCCCAGGGTCCACTGTGACATCCTGGGGCCTCCCTTTGTCCCCAGGGCCCATTGTGACATCGCAGGAGCCCCCATTGTCCCAAGGGCACATTGTTACATCCTGGGGACCCCCTTGTCCCCAGGGCCCATCGTGGCACCGTGGGGACCCCCCCTTTGTCTCCAGTGCCCATTGTGACATCCTTGGGACCCCCCTTGTCCCCAGGACCCGTTGTGACATCTTGGGGACCCCTATGTCACCAGAGCCCATTGTTATATCCTGGGGAGCCCCCTTTGTCCCCAGGGCCCATTGTGCACATCCTGTGGACCCCTCTTTGTCCCCTGGGCCCATTGTGACATCCTGAAGACCCCCTTTGTCCCCAGGGCCTATTGTGACATCCCAGGACCCCCCCTTTTCTCCAGGGCCCATTGTGACGTCCCAGGACCCCCTATTGTCCCCAGAGCCCATTGTGACATCCCAGGACCCCCCATTGTCCCCAGGCCCCATTATACACATCCTGGGGTTCCCCTTTATCCCCAGGGCCATTGTGACACCATGGGGACCCCCTTTGTCCCCAGGGCCCATTGTGACGTCCCAGGATGCCCCATTGTCCCCTGGGCCCATTGTGAAATCATGGGGACCCCCTTTGTCCCCAGGGCCTATTGTGACATCCCAGGACCCCCCATTGTCCCCAGGGCCCATTGTGACACCGTGGAGACCCTCCTTGTCCTCAGGGCCCATTATGACATTCAGGGGACTCCTCTTTGTCCCCAGGGACTATTGTGACATCCTGGGGACGCCCCTTTACTCCAGGGCCCATTGTGACACCGTGGAGACCCCATTTGTCACTGGGGCCCATTGTGACATCCCAGGACACCCCATTGTCCCCAGGGCCCACTGAGACATCCCGGCGACCACCCTTTGTCCCCAGGGCCCATTATGCACATTCAGGGGACACCCCTTTGTCCCCAAGGCCCATTGTGACATCCTGGGGAGACCCCATTGTCCCCAAGGCCCATTGTGGCACCATGGGGACCCCCTTTGTCCCCAGTGCCCATTGTGACATCTTAGGACCCCACTTTGTCCCCAGGGCCCATTGTGACATCCTGGGGACCACCTGTGTCCCCAGGGCGCATTGTGACATCCCAGGAGCCACCGTTGTCCCCAGGGCCCACTGTGACATCCTGGGGACCCCCTTGTCCCCAGTGTCCATTGTGGCATCCTGGGACCCCCGTTGTCCCCAGGGCCCATTGTGGCACCATGTGGACCCCCATTTTCCCGAGGGCCCATTATAACGTCCCAGGACCCCCCATTGTCCCCTGGGCCCATTGTGACATCCTGGGGTCCCCCTTTTGTCCCCTGGGCCCATTGTGACACTGTGGGGATCTCCTTTGTCCCCAGGGACCATTGTGACACTGTGGGGACCCCCTTTGTCCCCAGGGCCCATTGTGACATCCTGGGGAATCCCTTTGTCTCCAGGGCCCATTGTGACGTCCCAGGACCCTGCTTTGTCCCCGGGGCCCATTGTGACATCCTGGGGAACCGCTTTGTCCCCAGGACCCATTGTGACGTCCCAGGACCCCCCCTTGTCCCCAGGGCTCATTGTGATGTCCCAGGATCCCCATTGTCCCCAGAGCCCATTGTGATGTCCTGGGAACCCCCTTTGACCCCAGGGTCCATTGTGACACCATGGGGACCCCCTCTTGTCCCCAGGGCCCATTGTGGCACCGTGGGGACCCCCTTGTCACTGGGGACCCATTGTGACACTATGGGGACCCCCCTTTGTGCCCAGGGCCCATTGTAACATCCTGGGGACCCCCCTGCATCCAGGGCCCCTTGTGACATCAAAGGATCACCCTTTGTCCCCAGGACCCATTGTGACATCCCAGGACCCCACTTACTCCCCAGGGCCCATTGTGGCACCATGAGGACCCCCTTTGTCACTGGTGCCCATTGTGACATCCCAGGACCCCCCATTGTCTGCAGAGCCCATTGTGACACTATAGGGACCCCCCTTGTCACTGAGGACCCATTGTGACACCATGGGCACCTCCCCTTGTCGTCAGAGCCCATCGTGACATCCCAAAACCCCCAATTGTCTCCAGGGCCCATTGTGACATCCTGGGGACCTCCCTTTCTCCCCAGGGCCCATTGTGACGTTCCAGGAACCCCCATTGTCCTCAGGGCCCATTGTGACATTCAGGGGACCCCCTTTGTCTTCAGGGCCCATTGTGACACCATGGAGACCCCATTTGTCACTCGGGCCCATTGTGACATCCTAGGACCCCCCATTGTCCCCAAGGCCCATTGCGACATCCTGGGGACCCCCCTTTGTCCTCAGGGCCCATTGTGACATTCAGGGCACCCCTCTTTGTCCCCAGGGCCCATTCTGATACCATGGGGACCACTTTGTCCCCAGGGCCCACTGTGACATCCTGGGGACGCCCTTTGTGCCCAGGGCCCATTTTGACACCATGTGCACCCCCCTTTGTGCCCAGGGCCGATTGTGACATCCTGGGGACCCTCTTTGTCCCCAGGGCCCATTGTGACATCCTGGGGACACCCCATTGTCTCCAAGGCCCATTGTGAACATCCTGGGGACCCCCTTGTCCCCAGGGCCCATTGTGGCACCGTGGGGACCCCCCGTTGTCCCCAGGGCCTATAGTGACACCGTGGGTACCCCCTTTGTCCCCAGTGCCCATTGTGACATCCTGGGGACCCCCCTTGTCCCCAGGGCTTATTGTGACATCCTGGGGACCGCCTTTGTCCCCAGGGCCCATTGTGACATCCCAGGACCCCAAGTTGTCCCCAGGGACCATTGTGACACCGTGGGGACCCCCTTTGTCCTCAGGGCCCGTTGTGAACATCCTGGGGACCCCCTTGTCCACACGACCCATCGTGGCACCGTGGGGACCCCCCGTTGTCCCCAGGGCCTATAGTGACACCGTGGGTACCCCCTTTATCCCATGAGCCCATTGTGACATCCTGGGGACCCCCTTGTCCCCAGGGCCCATTGTGACACCATGGGGATCGCCTTTGTCCCCGTGGCCCATTGTGACATCCCAGGACCCCGCGTTGTCCCCAGGGCCCATTCTGACATCCTGGGGACCCCCCTTGTCCCCAGGGCTTATTGTGACATCCTGGGGACCCCTTTGTCCCAGGGGCACATTGTGGCACCATGGGGACCCCCTTTATCCCCAGGGCCACTTGTGACATCCTGGGGACCCCCCTTGTCCCCAGTGCCCATTATGACATTCTGGGGACCCCCTTTGTCCCAGGGGCACATTGTGGCACCACGGGGACCCCCTTTGTCACCGGGGCCCATTGTGACATCCCAGGACCCCAAGTTGTCCCCAGGGCCCATTGTGACACCATGGGTACCCCCTTTGTCCCATGGGCCCATTGTGACATCCTGGGGACCCCCTTGTCGCCAGGGCCCATCATGGCACCGTGGGGACCCCCCTTTGTCCCCAGTGCCCATTGTGACATCCTGGGGACCCCCCTTGTCCCCATGGCTTATTGTGACACCCTGGGACCGCCTTTGTCCCCAGGGCCCATTGTGATGTCCCAGGACCCCCCATTGTCCCCAGGGACCACTGTGACATCCTGGGGACCCCCTTTGTCCCAAGACCCCATTGTGACATCCTGGGGACCCCGCCTTGTCCCCAAAGCCCATTGTGACATCCTGGGGACCCTCTTTGTCCCCAGGGCCCATTGTGGCACCATGGGGACACCCTTTGTCACTGGGGCCAGTTGTGACATCCCAGGACCCCACTTTGTCCCCAGGGCTTATTGTGATACCATGGGGACCCCCCTTGTCCCCAGGGCCCATTGTGACATTCAGGGGGACTCCTCTTTGTCCCCAGGGCCTATTGTGTCATCCTGGGGATCTCCCCTTGTCTCTAGGGCCCATTGTGAGACTGTGGAAGACCCCCTTTGTCCCCAAGTCCCATTGTGACGTCCCAGGACGCCTCGTTGTCCCTAGGTCCCATTGTGACTCCATGGGAACCCCTCCTTGTCCCCAGGGCCCATTGTGACATCCTGGGACCCCCCTTTGTCCCCAGTGCTCATTGTGAAATCCTGGGGACCCACTTTGTCCCCAGGGCCCATTGTGGCACCATGGGGAGCGCCTTTGTCACTGGGGACCATTGTGACATTCCAGGATTTTACTTTGTCCCCAGGGCCCATTGTGACATCCTGGGGATCCCCCTTTGTCGCCAGGGCCCACTGTGACACCGTGGGCACCCTCTTTGTCCCATGGGCCCATTGTGACCTTCAAGGGACCCCCCATTGTCCCCAGGGCCCATTGTGACATCCTGGGTACCCGCTTTGTCCCCAAGACCCATTGTGACATCCTAGTACCCCCCGCAGTCCCCAGGGCCCATTGTGACATCCTGGGGATCCCTTTGGCCCCAGGGCCCATTGTGACAGGGCGGGGATCCCCCTTGTCCCCAGGGCCCATTGTGAAACCGTGGGGACCCTCTTGTCCCCAGGGCCCATTGTGGCACCGTGGAGACCCCCCCTTTGTCTCCAGTGCCCATTGTGATATCCTGGGGACCCCCTTTGTCCCCAGTGCTCATTGTGACAGGGTGGGACCCCCTTGTACCCAGGGCCCGTTGTGACATCCTGGGGACCCCCTTTGTCCCCAGGGCCTATTGTGACATCCTGGGGACCCCCTTTGTCCCTAGGGTTCATTGTGACATGCCAGGACCCCCATTGTCCCCAGGGCCCATTGTGAACAACCTGGGGAACCCCCTTTTTCCCCGGGCCCATTGTGGCGTCCCAGGATGCATCGTTGTCCCCTGGGCCCATTGTGACATCCTGGGGCCTCCCTTTGTCCCCAGGGCCCATTGTGACACCGCAGGAGCCCCCATTGTCCCAAGGGCACATTGTTACATCCTGGGGACCCCCTTGTCCCCAGGGCCCATCGTGGCACCGTGGGGACCCCCCCTGTGTCTCCAGTGCCCATTGTGACATCCTTGGGACCCCCCTTGTCCCCAGGACCCGTTGTGACATCTTGGGGACCCCTATGTCACCAGAGCCCATTGTGATATCCTGGGGAGCCCCCTTTGTCCCCAGGGCCCATTGTGCACATCCTGTGGACCCCTCTTTGTCCCCAGGGCCCATTGTGATATCCTGGGGAGCCCTCTTTTTCCCTAGGGCCTATTGTGACATCCTGGGGACCCCCTTTGTCCCCCGGGCCCATTGTGACATCCTGAAGACCCCCTTTGTCCCCAGGGCCTATTGTGACATCCCAGGACCCCCCCTTTTCTCCAGGGCCCATTGTGACGTCCCAGGACCCCCTATTGTCCCCAGAGCCCATTGTGACATCCCAGGACCCCCCATTGTCCCCAGGCCCCATTATACACATCCTGGGGTTCCCCTTTATCCCCAGGGCCATTGTGACACCATGGGGACCCCCTTTGTCCCCAGGGCCCATTGTGACGTCCCAGGATGCCCCATTGTCCCCTGGGCCCATTGTGAAATCATGGGGACCCCCTTTGTCCCCAGGGCCTATTGTGACATCCCAGGACCCCCCATTGTCCCCAGGGCCCATTGTGACATCCTGGGGACCCCACTTTATTCCCAGGGCCCATTCTGACAACATGGGGACCCCCTTTGTCCCCAGGGCCCATTGTGATATCCTGGGGACTCCCTTTGTCCCCAGGGCCCATTGTGACACCGTGGAGACCCTCCTTGTCCTCAGGGCCCATTATGACATTCAGGGGACTCCTCTTTGTCCCCAGGGCCTATTGTGACATCCTGGGGACCCCCCTTTTCTCTAGGTCCCATTGTGACATCCCAGAACCCCCTATTGTTCCCCGGGCCCATTGTGAAATCCTGGGGACCCCCTCTTTTTCCCCAAGGCCCATTGTGACATCCCACGACCCCCCATTGTCCCCAGGCCCCAATATGCACATCCTGCGGTCCCCCTTTATCCCCCGGCCCCATTCTGACACTGTGGGGACCCCCGTTGTCCCCAGGACCCATTGTGACATCCTGGGGACCCCCTTTGTCCCCAGGGCCTATTGTGACATCCCAGAATCCCCCATTGTCCCCAGGGCTCATTGTGACACCGTGGGGACCCCCCCTTTTTCTCCAGTGCCCATTGTGACATCCTGGGGACCCCCCTTTGTCTTTAGGGCCCATTGTGACGTTCAGGGGAACCCCCTTTGTCCCCAGGGCCCATTGTGACATCCTGGGGACTCCCTTTGTCCCCAGGGCCCATTGTGACATCCCAGGACCCCCCATTGTACCCAGGGCCCATTGTGACATCCTGGGAACCCCCTTGTCCCCAGGGCCCATCGTGGCACCGTGGGGACCCTCCCCTTTTTCTCCAGTGCCAATTGTGACATCTTTGGGACCCCTCTTGTCCTCAGGGCCCATTGTGACATCCTGGGGAGCCCCCTTTGTCCCCAGGGCCCATTGTGACATCCCAGGACCCCCCATTTTCCCCAGGGCGCATTGTGACATCCTGGGGACCCCCTTTGTCCCCAGGGGCCATTGTGACATACCAGGACCCACCCTTGTCCCCAGAGTCCATTGTGACATCCTGGGCAGCCCCCTTTGTCCCCAGGCCCATTGTGACATCCTGGGGACCCTGTTGTCTCAAGGGCCCATTGTGACACCGTGGGGACCCCCTTTGTCACTGGGGCCCATTGTGGCATACCAGGACTCCACTTTGTCCCCAGGGCCCATTGTGACACCGTGGGGACCCCTTTGTCCCCAGGACCCATTGTGACATCCCATGACCCCCCTTGTCCCCAGGGCCCATTGTGACATCCTGGGGACCCCTTTGTCCCCAGGCACCATTGTGACAGGGCAGGACACCCCTTGTCTCCAAGGCCCATTGTGACATCATGGGGATCCCGTTTGTGCCCAGGGCCCATTGTTACATCCTGGGGACCCCCTTTGTCCCCAGAGGCCATTGTGACATCCGGGGGACCCCCCTTGTCCCCAGAGCCCATTGTGATATTCAGGGGACCCCCTCTTTTTCCCCAGGGCCTATTGTGACATCCTTGGGACCTCGTTTGTCCCCAGGGCCCATTGTTGTACCATGAGGACCCCCTTTGTCCCCAGGGCCCATTGTGGCACCATGGTGAACCCCTTTGTCACTGGGGCTCATTGTGACATCCCAGGACCCCCCGTTGTCCCCAGGGCCCATTGTGACATCCTGGGTCCCCCTTTGTCCCTGTCGAGGGTTAAGATTGCGGGGTGACAATCAAACCCTGGCAGATGTGTTGTCAACCTCCTCTGCCCCCCACTTCCCCCTTTTGCCCCTCCCTCTCCCCCCTTCCCACTCAGCACAGGCGATCGGGAGGGGAAGAAGCACAGAGGGGAGAGAGTTGGAAAAGTTCAAGATGTTTTACTGATGCTACTGATGAGAACAGAGAAAATAATACAAATATACAAAACCCATCTTGTAAGTCTGAGCAACTGCAGAGCCAGCACCCAAAGTCCTGGACTGGACTCTGCAGCCAACCGGAGCTGGATTCAGTCTCTCACTGGCCTCAGTTCGCAGGGACGACCAGCAAGGTCCTCTCCTGATGTCGGCCATGAGCAGAAGGGAAGGAAAAAGGCAAAAGGGAAGGGAAAGGGACGAGATTCTCGTGATCTCCCGCTTTTATATGAAGTATTCACGTGAACGGAATGTTATACACAGTTGGTCACCGGTTTCTCGTTGCCCCTCTCGCGAGATGTCCATCTGTGCTTGTCAATAAGTTTCCATTCCATTGCTGGGTTTGCCAAAACATGTGTCTGGTTCTCCAGGAAAATGCAGCTGACATGAAGGCTTTGGCTGACAGGCAAAATTCACTAAAAGAGAAACTTGTTTTTTACCAAAACCAGGACAGGTGGGGGCGCAGAGGCTGCTGAGACATGGAGATGGACTGGGACACGGGGGTGGGCTGGGACATAGAGATAGGCTGGGACATGGATGGCCTGGGTCACAGAGACTGCTGGGATGTGCAGACGGGCTGGGTCATGGGCACGAGTCAGAGCCAGCACAGGAGCAGGGAGGCTGGGGCAGCTCCATCCTGCAGACGTGCTTGTCCTGGCCATGCCAGCCATGGGATACGTGCCCCAGCACAGACACACACCCGTGGGACACACAGCTGGCCACAGGGACCCCAGAGACACACGCACGCCCCGTGCCATCATTCCAGTTCATTGGTGGAGCCGTGGTGGTCACTGGTGTGGCGGTGGCGGTGGCCAAGGCTCTGCCGGTTCCGCAGACGCCAGTGCTGGGGTTGGCTCAGCGGCGGCGGCGCCGTGTCCCCCTGCGGCGGCGGCTGCTCCTGTACCGCCGGCGTCGGCTCCGCCCAGAGCGGCGGCCAGAGCGGCTCCGGTAGCGGCGCCGGCCGTGGCGGCGGCTGCGGCTGCGGCTCCTGCTTCGCCGGTTCCGGGCCATGGTGGGGTGGCTGCTGCCCTGTGCTGCCAGAGGATGCCGCTTTGCACCCACGGCCCTGCTTTTATAGGGGTGCCTGGGCGGGGCCCTTGGTGACATCACCAGTGACGTCACAATGCCCACTGTGGCAGTCGCACATCCCCCGTGATCCGGAGCCTCCAACGGGGCAGTCGATGGCTCCTTAGCACCTTCTGTGCCCCACTGTGCCTGTCCCCACGTGCACACCGAGGGTGGCACCAAGGTGCTCACAGTCCAAACTGATCACTGTGTTTAAAAAGATAATCGAGGGGGAAGGGCAACCAAAGAGCCAGGAATCCATATTTCAAATAAATCAATAAGGTGAGAGGGTTGTTAATTAGATGAATGAGACAGGTAAACTGAGGCCAGCCCTGGGGAGTCTGTAACCCCTGCAGTGCCAAGCGCTGGAGAGCAGGGCAGGGAATGTGCAGCTGGGGTTGGTGGATGTGTAAGCGGGGGCTTTTTGTCCCATTCCCTGTGCTGTCTTTGGGTAGAACACCTGGTCTTGCCAAATCGTTTATAAAATACGCTTTGCTGAGAGATCCTGCCCGGGGCTGTTCTCTTGGCAAGGGGATTGTTTCCCACAGCAGGGTTTGGCAGCAGAAGTTGGGCAGGACAAGAGGGCCCATGAGGTCAGAAAGCACAGCAGAGCTGGAACGTGGGGTCACGGGCACCAAACCCAGCTCGGGTGGAGCCAAGAGGGTGCCCTCGTGTGCAGGGCCCAAAGCGCCATCTGTAGCATCTGCCCGTCCTTCTGAGTGCCCAGAGCCTCCCTCTTGGGGCCAAATCCTCATGTTTAGGGTCCCAACGTGTCTTTCATCACCCACGGCCTTTGGTCAGGGCCCGCAGCTTCATTTTCAGGTGGAGCTCGCTGCCTGGCAACAGCCGCCCGGAAGTCTGTGGACAGCCAGGGGATGAAATGCAGCCAATCACATTTGAGGAGGCGGGGTAAGTCATGTGATTGAAACGTAAGCAGCCAATCGAGATTTGAGACCTGCAGGACAGTTGGCGACAGTTGAACAAACTGGGCAGCCCTCAGGGGCGGGCTGTGCTGGCTGCACCAATCACACCTGGTGGGAGTGCAGCACAGGGATGATTGACAAATAGTCTGACCAATCATTTGGTGGGGGGAGCCAGTGGGGAAATCCCAGACAGCCAATCAGAGGAAACAGCAGCTCAGGGAAGGCGGACACTGTGGAGGGAGTAACCCCTCAGGCAGCCAATCAGAGAGAGTATCACCTCAGGGCAGGGCGAGCCCCAAAGCAGGAGAGAATCACTGCCCAGGCAGCCAATGAGCTGCAGGATCAGCTCAGGGGAGGAGACTGACAGCCCTCCCGACCAATGGTGGCGCAGCCCAGGCTGAGCAGGCGGTTGCTCTGCAGGCGGCCAGCGTGAGCTTTGCCATGGCGCCCGTGGAGCTGCCCGAGGCCGAGCGGCGCCCGGCCCAGCCCTGGGGCCCTTTTTCTCCCTCTGGGGCCCTGGAGATGTCTTGCTGCCTCTGGCCCAGGTGTGTGTGGGCTGCTCTGGCCTTGTTCTCCTGGGCGGGGAAGGGGGCAGGGGGCACTTTCTGGAGAGGAGCTGCTGGGGCTGGAGCTGGAGAGAGCAGGAGAAGGGGAAGCAGCTGGAGGGTGAAGTGCAGGGGATCCCCACAGCTGCTGCTGCAGCTGCACCAGAGACAGCTGCCCCTCTGGGTGAGGAAGAGTCCCTGTGAGCAGCCTCAGCAGAGCAGATCACAAACGTGCACCGCAGGGCCTGTGTAAGTGGGGAAAATCACTGTCCGGCCGTATAGTGTGTGTGTGTGTGGGGTGCGTCTGGGGAGCCTCGTGCTGTGAGAGCTGTCAGACACCCATGTGTTCTCTTAGGTGCAGGATGGACAAACGACTGGAGCTACAGGGGGAGGGAAAGGCAGGCAGACAGAAGGGCCTGAACTCCACAGCTTGCCTGGCAGTGCAGAGAGCAGGAACTGTGGTGAGTGCTGGGCCCTTGGGGTCATTTCGTCCTGTTTTGTGCTCCAGTCCCTCCCTGCTCCCTCCTCTTTCCTACTCTGTCCTTCTTCCTCTTCATCTCTTCTGTCTCTGCCCCTCTCTGCTTCTTCCTCACCGTTTCCTCCACCCTTCTCCAACTCTGTGCAGGGTTTCTCGTGGTTTGCAGTGTCTGCTTTTGAGAGGAACGTATTCCTGACTGTCTCCATCTCTGTATGGTGAAGCTTTCTGCCTGCACTATGATTTTGCTGGGCTGTGAGGCTGTGTTGGAGCAGCAGAGGTCAGAAGTGTTGGCTTTAAAGGCATTGAAGCTGTGGTAAAACTAGCAGGAAAAGCTGGTTTCTTCCCAGAGAGCTGCCTGACAAAAACAGCTACAAGTAAAGACCCTTGAAGTTGGCTTTTTTTTTTTTTTTTTAAATTTGCTATTAATATGTAGCTTTTGGTATTGATTGATTGATTGATTGATTGATTTCTGGGAAGCAAGAAGTGAGAGCCTGTGCACTCCCACAGGCAGTGCTGCCTCCCAAAATAGGTGCACCCTTCTCCACTTCTGTTCCTTCCATGCTGGTGTAGCACAAGGCCATGCAGCAGTGTGCAGATGTGGTGATTCCAATGTGACTGTGAGGTCAGAGCCCCACGGTGACGTGCTGTGCTGTGTCTTGGCAGCAGCAGCATCATGGGGCGAGCGTGGGGGCTGTGGTCACAGTATCACAGTATCACAGTATGTTTGGGATTGGAAGGGACCTCGAAAGATCATCCAGTCCAATCCCCCTGCTGGAGCAGGAACGCCTAGGTGAGGTCGCACAGGAAGGTGTCCAGGCGGGTTTGAATGTCTCCAGGGAAGGAGACTCCACAACCTCCCTGGGCAGCCTGTTCCAGTGCTCTGCCACCCTCACTGGGAAGAAGTTCTTTCTCAAATTTAAGTGGAACCTCTTGTGTTCCAGCTTGATCCCATTGCCCCTTGTCCTATCATTGTTTGCCACCGAGAAGAGCCCGGCTCCATCCTCGTGCCACTCACCCTTTATATATTTATAAACATTAATAAGGTCACCCCTCAGTCTCCTCTTCTCCAAACTAAAGAGCCCCAGCTCCCTCAGCCTTTCTTCATAAGGGAGATGCTCCACTCCCTTAATCATCTTTGTTGCCCTACGCTGGACTCTCTCCAGCAGTTCCCTGTCCTTCTGGAACTGAGGGGCCCAGAACTGGACACAATATCCCAGATGGGGTCTCACCAGGGCGGAGTAGAGGGGAAGGAGGACCTCTCTCGATCTACTGACCACCCCCCTTGTTATACACCCAAGGATGCCATTGCCTTCCTGGCCACAAGGGCACAGTGCTGGCTCATGGGCATCCTGTTGTCCACCAGGACCCCCAGGTCACTTTCCCCTACACTGCTCTCTAATAGGTCATTCCCCAACCTATACTGACCCTGGGGTTGTTCCTGCCCAGATGCAGGACTCTACACTTTCCCTTGTTAAATTCCATCAGGTTATCCCCCGCCCAACTCTCCAGCCTGTCCAGGTCTCTGGATGGCAGCACAGCTTCCAGTGTCAGCCACTCCTCCCAGCTTAGTGTCATCAGCAAACTTGCTGATGGTACACTCAATTCCCTCGTCTAAATCGTTAATGAATATATTGAATAATATTGGCCCCAGTACTGACCCCTGAGGCACTCCACTAGATACTGGCCTCCAACTGGACTCTGCACCATTGACCACCACTCTCTGTCTTCTCTCTTTAAGCCAGTTTGCAACCCACCTCACTACTCTATTGTCTAGACCACACCTCCTCAATTTAGCTGTGAGGATGCTGTGCAGACTGTGTCAAAGGCTTTACTGAAGTCAAGGTAGACCACATCCACCGCTCTGCCATCATCCATCCACCTTGGTACATTCTCATAAAAGGCTATGAGGTTGGTCAAGCATGACTTCCCCTTGGTAAAGCCGTGCTGACTGCCCCTAATGACCCTCTTATCCCTGATGTGCCTTGAGATGACACCAAGGATAAGCTGTTCCATTACTTTCCCAGGGACAGAGGTGAGGCTGACCGGTCTATAATTACCCGGGTCCTCCTTCTTGCCCTTTTTGAAGCCTGCAGTGACATTTGCTTTCCTCCAATCCTCGGGCACCTCTCCCGTTTCCCGAGACTTGGCAAAAATGATGGATAGCGGTCCAGCAATGACTTCAGCCAGCTCCCTCAGCACCCGCGGATGCATCCCATCTGGACCCATGGATTTATGGACGTCCAGACTATTTAATTGTTCCCTAACCCAGTCCTCATCGACTAAAGCAAACTCCTCCATTGACCTGGCTTCATCCGGGGTCTCAGGGGTACAGGGTTCCCCAGGACAGCCTCCAGCGGAGTAGACAGAGACAAAGAAGGCATTCCGCAATTCTGCCTTCTCTGTGTCTTCTGCCACCAGGGCACCCACCTCATTCATCAGTGGGCCTACATTGCCTCTGGTATTAGTTTTATCTGCTGTGTATTTGGAAAAGTTCTTCTTGCTGTCCTTGACCCCTCTCGCCAGCTGTAATTCTAAGGAGGCCTTGGCTACCCTAGCTGCCTTCCTGCATCCTCTATCAGCAGCCTTATATTCCTCCCAAGTGGCCAGCCCCTGCTTCCATGACCTGTAAACTCGCCTCTTCTGCTTGAGCATACCCAACAGATCCCTATTGAACCACGCAGGCCTCCTGGCTCCCTTCCTCGACTTCCTACGTGTGGGGATGCTCTGATCCTGAGCATGGAAGAAGCAATCTCTGAATGCAATCCAGCTCTCTTGGGCCCCTTTTCCTTCAAGCAGTCTTGCCCATGGGATTTCCCCCAGCAATTGCTTGAAAAGGCCGAAATTAGCCCTGCCAAAGTCCAGGGTTGCAATTCTACTTGCTGTTCTGTTCCTGCCACACGAGATGCTGAACTCCACCATCTCGTGGTCACTGCAACCCAGGCAGCCCTCGACCTTTACTGCTTCGACCAGACCCTCTTTGTTAGTGAGGATGAGATCCAGCAGTGCACCTCTCCTGGTCGGCTCCTCCACCATCTGCATGAGGAAGTTATCATCAATGCGCTGGAGGAACCTCCTGGGCTGTGCTGGCTGGCTGAATGGTCCTTCCAGCAAACATCAGGGAAGTTAAAATCACCCACAACAACCAGGGCCTGTGACTGCGAGGCCACTCTCAGCTGCGCATAGAAGGCCTCATCAACTTCCTCAGCCTGATCTGGTGGCCTGTATTAGACACCTACAACCGTATCACCCCTGCCAGCCTGCCCCTTGATCCTGACCCATACACTCTCAACTCGTTCCTCATCCGCTCCTGGGCAGAATTTAGTACATTGCAGTTGCTCTCTCACATAGAGAGCAGCTCCACCACCACGCCTGGCTGGCCTGTCTTTCCTGAAAAGGGCGTAGCCATCCATGACCACATTCCAGCCATGTGAACTGTCCCACCACGTTTCTGTAATTGCCACCAGATCATAATCTCCCGACCGAACATAGGATTCTAACTCCTCCTGCTTATTCCCCATGCTGCGCACATTGGTGCACAGGCATTTCAGGGAGCGAGCAGAGCACACCAATTTCTCCCTAGGGGCACAGGAGGCCACCCGGTCCTCATCTGTTTTAGAATGCTGCCCCACTGGGGCAAGCCCAACTACAGCCCCATCCCCCTTCGAGCCTAGTTTAAAGCTCTCCAAATGAGCCCAGCTAATTCCTGCCCCAGCATCCTTTTGCCCCTGCGAGATAAGCCTTTCCCGCATAACACTGTCCGGACTGGAGTCTTATAAAACCAGCCATTATCAAAAAAACCAAAGCCCTGCCTGTAGCACCAGTCTTGGAGGCAACCATTTAGAGATTGAATTTTCCCATTCCACCCCACATCGTCACTTGAAGAGGGAAGGAGTGAAGAGAAGATCACTTGAGCCCCTGAATCTTTCACCATCCTTCCCAAGACCTTGAAGTCATTCTTCATTCCCCTCAGACTACGGGAAGCAGCTTCCTCCCCATCTGTCTGGAAGACCAGCAGCGGGTAGTAGTCTGTCGGGTGCACCAGTCTGGGGAGCTCTCTAGCAATGTCCTTGATCCGGGCTCCAGGTAGACTACAGACTTCCCTAAGATGAGGGTCAACCCTGCATATTGGGCCCTCTGTTCCTTTCAGAACGGAATTTCCTATTACAATCACCCTTCTGTCTTTCTTATCAGAGGTAGTCTTCAGTTGTGTAGTCAACCGCCTCTTCCTATGTGATCTTGTAGGCAGGCTTGGCACCACCTCCTCACCTACCTCTTCTTCAAGATCCAGGGCCTCAAACCTATTACGGAGGAGCACCTGGGGAGGCAAATCAGGCAGGGAGGGGGGCTGCCTGTGATGCCGAACTGGAATAAGCTTCCAACCCTCATCTTCTTTTAGGTCGTTTACCTCTGCCCGACAGCGACAAGGGTGGGGCTGTCTCAGGACCTCCGCCTCTGTCCGGGAGGGCAGGAGGTCCATCTCCTTTTCGGGGGTACCTCCCTGGGGCCTTTCCGACCGGCACGTCAGGGTGTTACTCCACCAGTCGAACTCCCTTTCGCACTCCCTGATGGACCTCAGCGTCTCAACCTCCTCCTTAAGCTTCGGGAGAGCAGACCCAGGAGTTCAGGCAAGGATTCAGTTCAGGAGGGACCCAGGAGTTCGGGAAAGGGGACCCAGGAGTACCCCTAAGGACCCAGTAGTTGGGACGGGACCCAGGAGTTCTGGAGAGAAGACCCAGGAGTTCAGGTTGGGATTCAGTTCAGGAGGGACCCAGGAGTACCCCTAAAGACCCAGTAGTTGGGGGGGGACCCAGGAGTGCCCCAAGGGACCCAGGAGTTCGGGAGAGGGGACCCAGGAGTTCGAGAGAGGGGACCCAGGAGTCCTGCACAGAGGACCCAGGAGGTTGGGCGGGGATTCAGTTCAGGAGGGACCCAGGAGTTCGGGAGAGAGGACCCAGGAGTTCGGGAGAGAGGACCCAGGAGTTCCGGAAAGGGACCCAGGAGTTCGGGAAAGGGACCCAGGAGTTCCGAAAAGGGACCCAGGCATTCGGGAAAGCAGACCCACGTGTTGGGGCGGGGATTCAGTTCAGGAGGCACCCAGGAGTTCGGGATAGCGGACCCAGGTTTTCAGGAATGGGGACCCAGGCGTTCGGGAGAGCGGACCCAGGAGTTCAGGCAGGGATTCAGGTCAGGATGGACCCAGGAGTTCGGGAAAGGGGACCCAGGAGTACCCCTAAGGACCCAGTAGTTGGGGGGGGACCCAGGAGTGCCCCAAGGGACCCAGGAGTTCGGGAGAGAGGACCCAGGAGTCCTGGAGAGAGGACCCAGGAGTTCAAATGGGGATTCAGTTCAGGAGGGACCCAGGAGTACCCCTATGGACCCAGTATTTGGGGGGGAACCCAGGAGTGCCCCAAGGGACCCAGGAGTTCAGGAGAGAGGACCCAGGAGTCTGGGAAAGGGACCCAGGAGTTCAGGCGGGGATTCAGGTCAGGAGGGACCCAGGAGTGCCCCTAAGGACCCAGGAGTTCAGGAAAGGGGACCCAGGAGTACCCCTAAGGACCCAGTAGTTGGGGGGGGACCCAGGAGTGCCCCAAGGGACCCAGGAGTTGGGGAGAGAGGACCCGGGAGTTCAGGTGGGGATTCAGTTCAGGAGGGACCCAGGAGTTTGGGAAAGGGGACCCAGGAGTGCCCCTAAAGACCCAGTATTTGGGGAGGGACCCAGGAGTGCCCCAAGGGACCCAGGAATCCTGGAGAGGGGACCCAGGAGTACCCCTAAGGACCCAGTAGTTGGGAGGGGGACCCAGGAGTGCCCCAAGGGACCCAGGAGTTCAGGAGAGAGGACCCAGGAGTCTGGGAAAGGGACCCAGGAGTTCAGGCGGGGATTCAGTTCAGGAGGGACCCAGGAGTGCCCCTAAGGACCCAGTAGTTGAGGGGGGACCCAGGAGTGCCCCAAAGGACCCAGGAGTTCGGGAAAGGGGACCCAGGAGTACCCTTAAGGACCCAGTAGTTGAGGGGGGACCCAGGAGTGCCCCAAGGGACCCAGGAGTTCAGGAGTGAGGACCCAGGAGTTCAGGTGGGGATTCAGTTCAGGAGGGACCCAGGAGTACCCCTATGGACCCAGTAGTTGGGGGGGGACCAAGGAGTGCCCCAAGGGACCCAGGCGTTCGAGAGAGAGGACCCAGGAGTCCTGGAGAGGGGACCCAGGAGTTCAGGTGGGGATTCAGGTCAGGAGGGACCCAGGAGTTCAGGAAAGGAGACCCAGGAGTGCCCCTAAAGACCCAGTAGTTGTGGGGGGACCCAGGAGTGCCCCAAGGGACCCACGAGTTCGGGAAAGGGGACCCAGGAGTACCCCTAAGGACCCAGTAGTTGAGGGGGGACCCAGGAGTGCCCCAAGGGACCCAGGAGTTGGGGAGAGAGGACCCAGGAGTTCAGGTGGGGATTCAGTTCAGGAGGGACCCAGGAGTACCCCTATGGACCCAGTAGTTGGGGGGGGACCCAGGAGTGCCCCAAGGGACCCAGGAGTTCAGGAGAGAGGACCCAGGAGTCTGGGAAAGGGACCCAGGAGTTCAGGCGGGGATTCAGGTCAGGAGGGACCCAGGAGTGCCCCTAAGGACCCAGGAGTTCAGGAAAGGGGACCCAGGAGTACCCCTAAGGACCCAGTAGTTGGGGGGGGACCCAGGAGTGCCCCAAGGGACCCAGGAGTTGGGGAGAGAGGACCCAGGAGTTCAGGTGGGGATTCAGTTCAGGAGGGACCCAGGAGTTTGGGAAAGGGGACCCAGGAGTGCTCCTAAGGACCCAGTATTTGGGGAGGGACCCAGGAGTTCCCCGAGGGACCCAGGAATCCTGGAGAGGGGACCCAGGAGTACCCCTAAGGACCCAGTAGTTGGGAGGGGGACCCAGGAGTGCCCCAAGGGACCCAGGAGTTCAGGAGAGAGGACCCAGGAGTCTGGGAAAGGGACCCAGGAGTTCAGGCGGGGTTTCAGGTCAGGAGGGACCCAGGAGTGCCCCTAAGGACCCAGTAGTTGAGGGGGGACCCAGGAGTGCCCGAAAGGACCCAGGAGTTCGGGAAAGGGGACCCAGGAGTACCCTTAAGGACCCAGTAGTTGAGGGGGGACCCAGGAGTGCCCCAAGGGACCCACGAGTTCAGGAGAGAGGACCCAGGAGTTCAGGTGGGGATTCAGTTCAGGAGGGACCCAGGAGTTCGGGAAAGGGGACGCAGGAGTTCAGCAGAGAGAGGACCCAGGAGTTCCGGGAAAGGGACCCAGGAGTTCCAGAAAGGGACCCAGGAGTTCTGGAAAGGGACCCAGGCATTCAGGAGAGCGGACCCAGGAGTTCAGGCGGGATTTCAGTTCAGGAGGGACCCAGGAGTTCAGGAAAGGGGACCCAGGAGTACCCCTAAGGACCCAGTAGTTGGGGGGGGACCCAGGAGTGCCCCAAGGGACCCAGGAGTTCGGGAGAGAGGACCCAGGAGTCCTGGAGAGGGGACCCAGGCATGTGGGAAAGGGACCCAGGAGTTCAGGAGGGGATTCAGGTCAGGAGGGACCCAGGAGTTCGGGAAAGGGGACCCAGGAGTGCCCCTAAGGACCCAGTAGTTGGGGGGGGACCCAGGAGTTCGGGAAAGGGACCCAGGAGTTCAGGTGGGGATTCAGTTCAGGAGGGACCCAGGAGTACCCCTATGGACCCAGTAGTTGGGGGGGGACCCAGGAGTGCCCCAAGGGACCCAGGAGTTGGGGAGAGAGGACCCAGGAGTTCAGGTGGGGATTCAGTTCAGGAGGGACCCAGGAGTTTGGGAAAGGGGACCCAGGAGTGCCCCTAAGGACCCAGTATTTGGGGAGGGACCCAGGAGTGCCCCAAGGGACCCAGGAATCCTGGAGAGGGGACCCAGGAGTACCCCTAAGGACCCAGTAGTTGGGAGGGGGACCCAGGAGTGCCCCAAGGGACCCAGGAGTTCGGGAAAGGGGACCCAGGAGTACCCTTAAGGACCCAGTAGTTGAGGGGGGACCCAGGAGTGCCCCAAGGGACCCAGGAGTTCGGGAAAGGGGACCCAGGAGTGCCCCTAAGGACCCAGTAGTTGGGGGGGGACCCAGGAGTTCGGGAAAGGGACCCAGGAGTTCAGGAGAGAGGACCCAGGAGTTCAGGTGGGGATTCAGTTCAGGAGGGACCCAGGAGTACCCCTATGGATCCAGTAGTTGGGGGGGGACCCAGGAGTGCCCCAAGGGACCCAGGAGTTCAGGAGAGAGGACCCAGGAGTCTGGGAAAGGGACCCAGGAGTTCAGGCGGGGATTCAGGTCAGGAGGGACCCAGGAGTGCCCCTAAGGACCCAGGAGTTCAGGAAAGGGGACCCAGGAGTACCCCTAAGGACCCAGTAGTTGGGGGGGGACCCAGGAGTGCCCCAAGGGACCCAGGAGTTGGGGAGAGAGGACCCAGGAGTTCAGGTGGGGATTCAGTTCAGGAGGGACCCAGGAGTTTGGGAAAGGGGACCCAGGAGTGCCCCTAAGGACCCAGTATTTGGGGAGGGACCCAGGAGTGCCCCAAGGGACCCAGGAGTTCGGGAAAGGGACCCAGGAGTTCAGGAGAGAGGACCCAGGCGTCTGGTAGAGGGACCCAGTAGTTCAGGAGGGGATTCAGGTCAGGAGGGACCCAGGAGTTCGGGAAAGGGGACCCAGGAGTGCCCCTAAGGACCCAGTAGTTGGGGGGGGACCCAGGAGTGCCCCAAGGGACCCAGGAGTTCGGGAAAGGGACCCAGGAGTTCCAGAAAGGGACCCAGGAGTTCTGGAAAGGGACCCAGGCATTCAGGAGAGCGGACCCAGGAGTTCAGGCGGGAATTCAGTTCAGGAGGGACCCAGGAGTTCAGGAAAGGGGACCCAGGAGTACCCCTAAGGACCCAGTAGTTGGGGGGGGACCCAGGAGTGCCCCAAGGGACCCAGGAGTTCAGGAGAGAGGACCCAGGAGTCTGGGAAAGGGACCCAGGAGTTCGGGAAAGGGACCCAGGAGTTCCGAAAAGGGACCCAGGCATTCGGGAAAGCAGACCCACGTGTTGGGGCGGGGATTCAGTTCAGGAGGCACCCAGGAGTTCGGGATAGCGGACCCAGGTTTTCAGGAATGGGGACCCAGGCGTTCGGGAGAGCGGACCCAGGAGTTCAGGCAGGGATTCAGGTCAGGATGGACCCAGGAGTTCGGGAAAGGGGACCCAGGAGTACCCCTAAGGACCCAGTAGTTGGGGGGGGACCCAGGAGTGCCCCAAGGGACCCAGGAGTTCGGGAGAGAGGACCCAGGAGTCCTGGAGAGAGGACCCAGGAGTTCAAATGGGGATTCAGTTCAGGAGGGACCCAGGAGTACCCCTATGGACCCAGTATTTGGGGGGGAACCCAGGAGTGCCCCAAGGGACCCAGGAGTTCAGGAGAGAGGACCCAGGAGTCTGGGAAAGGGACCCAGGAGTTCAGGCGGGGATTCAGGTCAGGAGGGACCCAGGAGTGCCCCTAAGGACCCAGGAGTTCAGGAAAGGGGACCCAGGAGTACCCCTAAGGACCCAGTAGTTGGGGGGGGACCCAGGAGTGCCCCAAGGGACCCAGGAGTTGGGGAGAGAGGACCCGGGAGTTCAGGTGGGGATTCAGTTCAGGAGGGACCCAGGAGTTTGGGAAAGGGGACCCAGGAGTGCCCCTAAAGACCCAGTATTTGGGGAGGGACCCAGGAGTGCCCCAAGGGACCCAGGAATCCTGGAGAGGGGACCCAGGAGTACCCCTAAGGACCCAGTAGTTGGGAGGGGGACCCAGGAGTGCCCCAAGGGACCCAGGAGTTCAGGAGAGAGGACCCAGGAGTCTGGGAAAGGGACCCAGGAGTTCAGGCGGGGATTCAGTTCAGGAGGGACCCAGGAGTGCCCCTAAGGACCCAGTAGTTGAGGGGGGACCCAGGAGTGCCCCAAAGGACCCAGGAGTTCGGGAAAGGGGACGCAGGAGTACCCTTAAGAACCCAGTAGTTGAGGGGGGACCCAGGAGTGCCCCAAGGGACCCAGGAGTTCAGGAGTGAGGACCCAGGAGTTCAGGTGGGGATTCAGTTCAGGAGGGACCCAGGAGAACCCCTATGGACCCAGTAGTTGGGGGGGGACCAAGGAGTGCCCCAAGGGACCCAGGCGTTCGAGAGAGAGGACCCAGGAGTCCTGGAGAGGGGACCCAGGAGTTCAGGTGGGGATTCAGGTCAGGAGGGACCCAGGAGTTCAGGAAAGGAGACCCAGGAGTGCCCCTAAAGACCCAGTAGTTGTGGGGGGACCCAGGAGTGCCCCAAGGGACCCACGAGTTCGGGAAAGGGGACCCAGGAGTACCCCTAAGGACCCAGTAGTTGAGGGGGGACCCAGGAGTGCCCCAAGGGACCCAGGAGTTGGGGAGAGAGGACCCAGGAGTTCAGGTGGGGATTCAGTTCAGGAGGGACCCAGGAGTACCCCTATGGACCCAGTAGTTGGGGGGGGACCCAGGAGTGCCCCAAGGGACCCAGGATTTCGGGAAAGGGACCCAGGAGTTCAGGAGAGTGGACCCAGGAGTTCAGGTGGGGATTCAGTTCAGGAGGGACCCAGGAGTACCCCTATGGACCCAGTAGTTGGGGGAGGACCCAGGAGTGCCCCAAGGGACCCAGGAGTTCAGGAGAGAGGACCCAGGAGTCTGGGAAAGGGACCCAGGAGTTCAGGCGGGGATTCAGGTCAGGAGGGACCCAGGAGTGCCCCTAAGGACCCAGGAGTTCAGGAAAGGGGACCCAGGAGTACCCCTAAGGACCCAGTAGTTGGGGGGGGACCCAGGAGTGCCCCAAGGGACCCAGGAGTTGGGGAGAGAGGACCCAGGAGTTCAGGTGGGGATTCAGTTCAGGAGGGACCCAGGAGTTTGGGAAAGGGGACCCAGGAGTGCTCCTAAGGACCCAGTATTTGGGGAGGGACCCAGGAGTTCCCCGAGGGACCCAGGAATCCTGGAGAGGGGACCCAGGAGTACCCCTAAGGACCCAGTAGTTGGGAGGGGGACCCAGGAGTGCCCCAAGGGACCCAGGAGTTCAGGAGAGAGGACCCAGGAGTCTGGGAAAGGGACCCAGGAGTTCAGGCGGGGTTTCAGGTCAGGAGGGACCCAGGAGTGCCCCTAAGGACCCAGTAGTTGAGGGGGGACCCAGGAGTGCCCGAAAGGACCCAGGAGTTCGGGAAAGGGGACCCAGGAGTACCCTTAAGGACCCAGTAGTTGAGGGGGGACCCAGGAGTGCCCCAAGGGACCCACGAGTTCAGGAGAGAGGACCCAGGAGTTCAGGTGGGGATTCAGTTCAGGAGGGACCCAGGAGTTCGGGAAAGGGGACGCAGGAGTTCAGCAGAGAGAGGACCCAGGAGTTCCGGGAAAGGGACCCAGGAGTTCCAGAAAGGGACCCAGGAGTTCTGGAAAGGGACCCAGGCATTCAGGAGAGCGGACCCAGGAGTTCAGGCGGGATTTCAGTTCAGGAGGGACCCAGGAGTTCAGGAAAGGGGACCCAGGAGTACCCCTAAGGACCCAGTAGTTGGGGGGGGACCCAGGAGTGCCCCAAGGGACCCAGGAGTTCGGGAGAGAGGACCCAGGAGTCCTGGAGAGGGGACCCAGGCATCTGGGAAAGGGACCCAGGAGTTCAGGAGGGGATTCAGGTCAGGAGGGACCCAGTAGTTCGGGAAAGGGGACCCAGGAGTGCCCCTAAGGACCCAGTAGTTGGGGGGGGACCCAGGAGTTCGGGAAAGGGACCCAGGAGTTCAGGAGAGAGGACCCAGGAGTTCAGGTGGGGATTCAGTTCAGGAGGGACCCAGGAGTACCCCTATGGACCCAGTAGTTGGGGGGGGACCCAGGAGTGCCCCAAGGGACCCAGGAGTTGGGGAGAGAGGACCCAGGAGTTCAGGTGGGGATTCAGTTCAGGAGGGACCCAGGAGTTTGGGAAAGGGGACCCAGGAGTGCCCCTAAGGACCCAGTATTTGGGGAGGGACCCAGGAGTGCCCCAAGGGACCCAGGAATCCTGGAGAGGGGACCCAGGAGTACCCCTAAGGACCCAGTAGTTGGGAGGGGGACCCAGGAGTGCCCCAAGGGACCCAGGAGTTCGGGAAAGGGGACCCAGGAGTACCCTTAAGGACCCAGTAGTTGAGGGGGGACCCAGGAGTGCCCCAAGGGACCCAGGAGTTCGGGAAAGGGGACCCAGGAGTGCCCCTAAGGACCCAGTAGTTGGGGGGGGACCCAGGAGTTCGGGAAAGGGACCCAGGAGTTCAGGAGAGAGGACCCAGGAGTTCAGGTGGGGATTCAGTTCAGGAGGGACCCAGGAGTACCCCTATGGATCCAGTAGTTGGGGGGGGACCCAGGAGTGCCCCAAGGGACCCAGGAGTTCAGGAGAGAGGACCCAGGAGTCTGGGAAAGGGACCCAGGAGTTCAGGCGGGGATTCAGGTCAGGAGGGACCCAGGAGTGCCCCTAAGGACCCAGGAGTTCAGGAAAGGGGACCCAGGAGTACCCCTAAGGACCCAGTAGTTGGGGGGGGACCCAGGAGTGCCCCAAGGGACCCAGGAGTTGGGGAGAGAGGACCCAGGAGTTCAGGTGGGGATTCAGTTCAGGAGGGACCCAGGAGTTTGGGAAAGGGGACCCAGGAGTGCCCCTAAGGACCCAGTATTTGGGGAGGGACCCAGGAGTGCCCCAAGGGACCCAGGAGTTCGGGAAAGGGACCCAGGAGTTCAGGAGAGAGGACCCAGGCGTCTGGTAGAGGGACCCAGTAGTTCAGGAGGGGATACAGGTCAGGAGGGACCCAGGAGTTCGGGAAAGGGGACCCAGGAGTGCCCCTAAGGACCCAGTAGTTGGGGGGGGACCCAGGAGTGCCCCAAGGGACCCAGGAGTTCGGGAAAGGGACCCAGGAGTTCCAGAAAGGGACCCAGGAGTTCTGGAAAGGGACCCAGGCATTCAGGAGAGCGGACCCAGGAGTTCAGGCGGGAATTCAGTTCAGGAGGGACCCAGGAGTTCAGGAAAGGGGACCCAGGAGTACCCCTAAGGACCCAGTAGTTGGGGGGGGACCCAGGAGTGCCCCAAGGGACCCAGGAGTTCAGGAGAGAGGACCCAGGAGTCTGGGAAAGGGACCCAGGAGTTCAGGCGGGGATTCAGGTCAGGAGGGACCCAGGAGTGCCCCTAAGGACCCAGGAGTTCAGGAAAGGGGACCCAGGAGTGCCCCTAAGGACCCAGTAGTTGGGGGGGGACCCAGGAGTGCCCCAAGGGACCCAGGAGTTGGGGAGAGAGGACCCGGGAGTTCAGGTGGGGATTCAGTTCAGGAGGGACCCAGGAGTTTGGGAAAGGGGACCCAGGAGTGCCCCTAAAGACCCAGTATTTGGGGAGGGACCCAGGAGTGCCCCAAAGGACCCAGGAGTTCGGGAAAGGGGACCCAGGAGTACCCTTAAGAACCCAGTAGTTGAGGGGGGACCCAGGAGTGCCCCAAGGGACCCACGAGTTCAGGAGAGAGGACCCAGGAGTTCAGGTGGGGATTCAGTTCAGGAGGGACCCAGGAGTTCGGGAAAGGGGACGCAGGAGTTCAGGAGAGAGGACCCAGGAGTTCCGGGAAAGGGACCCAGGAGTTCCAGAAAGGGACCCAGGAGTTCTGGAAAGGGACCCAGGCATTCAGGAGAGCGGACCCAGGAGTTCAGGCGGGAATTCAGTTCAGGAGGGACCCAGGAGTTCAGGAAAGGGGACCCAGGAGTACCCCTAAGGACCCAGTAGTTGGGGGGGGACCCAGGAGTGCCCCAAGGGACCCAGGAGTTCAGGAGAGAGGACCCAGGAGTCTGGGAAAGGGACCCAGGAGTTCAGGAGGGGATTCAGGTCAGGAGGGACCCAGGAGTGCCCCTAAGGACCCAGGAGTTCAGGAAAGGGGACCCAGGAGTACCCCTAAGGACCCAGTAGTTGGGGGGGGACCCAGGAGGGCCCCAAGGGACCCAGGAGTTGGGGAGAGAGGACCCAGGAGTTCAGGTGGGGATTCAGTTTCAGGAGGGACCCAGGAGTTTGGGAAAGGGGACCCAGGAGTGCCCCTAAGGACCCAGTATTTGGGGAGGGACCCAGGAGGGCCCCAAGGGACCCAGGAATCCTGGAGAGGGGACCCAGGAGTTCAGGTGGGGATTCAGTTCAGGAGGGACCCAGGAGTACCCCTATGGACCCAGTAGTTGGGGGGGGACCAAGGAGTGCCCCAAGGGACCCAGGAGTTGGGGAGAGAGGACCCAGGAGTTCAGGTGGGGATTCAGTTCAGGAGGGACCCAGGAGTTTGGGAAAGGGGACCCAGGAGTGCCCCTAAGGACCCAGTATTTGGGGAGGGACCCAGGAGTGCCCCAGGGGACCCAGGAATCCTGGAGAGGGGACCCAGGAGTACCCCTAAGGACCCAGTAGTTGGGAGGGGGACCCAGGAGTGCCCCAAGGGACCCAGGAGTTCGGGAGAGAGGACCCAGGAGTCCTGGAGAGGGGACCCAGGCGTCTGGGAGAGGGACCCAGGAGTTCAGGAGGCGATTCAGGTCAGGAGGGACCCAGGAGTTCGGGAAAGGGGACCCAGGAGTGCCCCTAAGGACGCAGTAGTTGGGGGGGGACCCAGGAGTGCCCCAAGGGACCCAGGAATCCTGGAGAGGGGACCCAGGAGTACCCCTAAGGACCCAGTAGTTGGGAGGGGGACCCAGGAGTGCCCCAAGGGACCCAGGAGTTCAGGAGAGAGGACCCAGGAGTCTGGGAAAGGGACCCAGGAGTTCAGGCGGGGATTCAGGTCAGGAGGGACCCAGGAGTGCCCCTAAGGACCCAGTAGTTGAGGGGGGACCCAGGAGTGCCCCAAAGGACCCAGGAGTTCGGGAAAGGGGACGCAGGAGTACCCTTAAGGACCCAGTAGTTGAGGGGGGACCCAGGAGTGCCCCAAGGGACCCAGGAGTTCAGGAGAGAGGACCCAGGAGTTCAGGTGGGGATTCAGTTCAGGAGGGACCCAGGAGTTCGGGAAAGGGGACGCAGGAGTTCAGGAGAGAGGACCCAGGAGTTCCGGGAAAGGGACCCAGGAGTTCCAGAAAGGGACCCAGGAGTTCTGGAAAGGGACCCAGGCATTCAGGAGAGCGGACCCAGGAGTTCAGGCGGGAATTCAGTTCAGGAGGGACCCAGGAGTTCAGGAAAGGGGACCCAGGAGTACCCCTAAGGACCCAGTAGTTGGGGGGGGACCCAGGAGTGCCCCAAGGGACCCAGGAGTTCGGGAGAGAGGACCCAGGAGTCCTGGAGAGGGGACCCAGGCGTCTGGGAAAGGGACCCAGGAGTTCAGGAGGGGATTCAGGTCAGGAGGGACCCAGGAGTTCGGGAAAGGGGACCCAGGAGTGCCCCTAAGGACCCAGTAGTTTGGGGGGGACCCAGGAGTTCGGGAAAGGGACCCAGGAGTTCAGGAGAGAGGACCCAGGAGTTCAGGTGGGGATTCAGTTCAGGAGGGACCCAGGAGTACCCCTATGGACCCAGTAGTTGGGGGGGGACCAAGGAGTGCCCCAAGGGACCCAGGCGTTTGAGAGAGAGGACCCAGGAGTCCTGGAGAGGGGACCCAGGAGTTCAGGTGGGGATTCAGGTCAGGAGGGACCCAGGAGTTCAGGAAAGGGGACCCAGGAGTGCCCCTAAGGACCCAGTAGTTGAGGGGGGACCCAGGAGTGCCCCAAGGGACCCAGGAGTTCGGGAAAGGGGACCCAGGAGTACCCCTATGACCCAGTAGTTGAGGGGGGACCCAGTATTGCCCCAAGGGACCCACGAGTTCGGGCGAGAGGACCCAGGAGTTCAGGCGGGAATTCAGTTCAGGAGGGACCCAGGAGTTCGGGAAAGGGGACCCAGGAGTACCCCTAAGGACCCAGTAGTTGGGGGGGGACCCAGGAGTGCCCCAAGGGACCCAGGAGTTCGGGAGAGAGGACCCAGGAGTCCTGGAGAGGGGACCCAGGCGTCTGGGAAAGGGACCCAGCTGTTCAGGAGGGGATTCAGGTCAGGAGGGACCCAGGAGTACGGGAAAGGGGACCCAGGAGTGCCCGTAAGGACCCAGTAGTTGAGGGGGGACCCAGGAGTGCCCCAAGGGACCCACGAGTTCAGGAGAGAGGACCCAGGAGTTCAGGTGGGGATTCAGTTCAGGAGGGACCCAGGAGTTCGGGAAAGGGGACGCAGGAGTTCAGGAGAGAGGACCCAGGAGTTCCGGGAAAGGGACCCAGGAGTTCCAGAAAGGGACCCAGGAGTTCTGGAAAGGGACCCAGGCATTCAGGAGAGCGGACCCAGGAGTTCAGGCGGGAATTCAGATCAGGAGGGACCCAGGAGTTCAGGAAAGGGGACCCAGGAGTACCCCTAAGGACCCAGTAGTTGGGGGGGGACCCAGGAGTGCCCCAAGGGACCCAGGAGTTCGGGAGAGAGGACCCAGGCGTCTGGGAAAGGGACCCAGGAGTTCAGGAGGGGATTCAGGTCAGGAGGGACCCAGGAGTTCGGGAAAGGGGACCCAGGAGTGCCCCTAAGGACCCAGTAGTTTGGGGGGGACCCAGGAGTTCGGGAAAGGGACCCAGGAGTTCAGGAGAGAGGACCCAGGAGTTCAGGTGGGGATTCAGTTCAGGAGGGACCCAGGAGTACCCCTATGGACACAGTAGTTGGGGGGGGACCCAGGAGTGGCCCAAGGGACCCAGGAGTTGGGGAGAGAGGACCCAGGAGTTCAGGTGGTGATTCAGTTCAGGAGGGACCCAGGAGTACCCCTATGGACCCAGTAGTTGGGGGGGGACCCAGGAGTGCCCCAAGGGACCCAGGAGTTGGGGAGAGAGGACCCAGGAGTTCAGGTGGGGATTCAGTTCAGGAGGGACCCAGGAGTTTGGGAAAGGGGACCCAGGAGTGCCCCTAAGGACCCAGTATTTGGGGAGGGACCCAGGAGTGCCCCAAGGGACCCAGGAATCCTGGAGAGGGGACCCAGGAGTACCCCTAAGGACCCAGTAGTTGGGAGGGGGACCCAGGAGTACCCCAAGGGACCCAGGAGTTCAGGAGAGAGGACCCAGGAGTTCAGGTGGGGATTCAGTTCAGGAGGGACCCAGGAGTTCGGGAAAGGGGACCCAGGAGTTCAGGAGAGAGGACCCAGGAGTTCCGGGAAAGGGACCCAGGAGTTCCAGAAAGGGACCCAGGAGTTCTGGAAAGGGACCCAGGAGTACCCCTAAGGACCCAGGAGTTCAGGTGGGGATTCAGTTCAGGAGGGACCCAGGAGTTTGGGAAAGGGAACCCAGGAGTGCCCCTAAGGACCCAGTATTTGGGGAGGGACCCAGGAGTGCCCCAAGGGACCCAGGATTTCAGGAGAGAGGACCCAGGAGTTCCGGGAAAGGGACCCAGGAGTTCCAGAAAGGGACCCAGGCGTTCTGGAAAGGGACCCAGGCATTCAGGAGAGCGGACCCAGGAGTTCAGGCGGGAATTCAGTTCAGGAGGGACCCAGGAGTTCAGGAAAGGGGACCCAGGAGTACCCCTAAGGACCCAGTAGTTGGGGGGGGACCCAAGAGTGCCCCAAGGGACCCAGGAGTTCGGGAGAGAGGACCCAGGAGTCCTGGAGAGGGGACCCAGGCGTCTGGGAAAGGGACCCAGGAGTTCAGGAGGGGATTCAGGTCAGGAGGGACCCAGGAGTGCCCCTAAGGACCCAGTAGTTGGGGGGGGACCCAGGAGTTCGGGAAAGTGACCCAGGAGTTCAGGTGGGGATTCAGTTCAGGAGGGACCCAGGAGTACCCCTATGGACCCAGTAGTTGGGGGGGGACCCAGGAGTGCCCCAAGGGACCCAGGAGTTCGGGAGAGAGGACCCAGGCGTCTGGGAAAGGGACCCAGGAGTTCAGGAGGGGATTCAGGTCAGGAGGGACCCAGGAGTTCGGGAAAGGGGACCCAGGAGTGCCCCTAAGGACCCAGTAGTTTGGGGGGGACCCAGGAGTTCGGGAAAGGGACCCAGGAGTTCAGGAGAGAGGACCCAGGAGTTCAGGTGGGGATTCAGTTCAGGAGGGACCCAGGAGTACCCCTATGGACCCAGTAGTTGGGGGGGGACCCAGGAGTGCCCCAAGGGACCCAGGAGTTGGGGAGAGAGGACCCAGGAGTTCAGGTGGGGATCCAGTTCAGGAGGGACCCAGGAGTACCCCTATGGACCCAGTAGTTGGGGGGGGACCCAGGAGTGCCCCAAGGGACCCAGGAGTTGGGGAGAGAGGACCCAGGAGTTCAGGTGGGGATTCAGTTCAGGAGGGACCCAGGAGTTTGGGAAAGGGGACCCAGGAGTGCCCCTAAGGACCCAGTATTTGGGGAGGGACCCAGGAGTGCCCCAAGGGACGCAGGAATCCTGGAGAGGGGACCCAGGAGTACCCCTAAGGACCCAGTAGTTGGGAGGGGGACCCAGGAGTACCCCAAGGGACCCAGGAGTTCAGGAGAGAGGACCCAGGAGTTCAGGTGGGGATTCAGTTCAGGAGGGACCCAGGAGTTCGGGAAAGGGGACCCAGGAGTTCAGGAGAGAGGACCCAGGAGTTCCGGGAAAGGGACCCAGGAGTTCCAGAAAGGGACCCAGGAGTTCTGGAAAGGGACCCAGGAGTACCCCTAAGGACCCAGGAGTTCAGGTGGGGATTCAGTTCAGGAGGGACCCAGGAGTTTGGGAAAGGGAACCCAGGAGTGCCCCTAAGGACCCAGTATTTGGGGAGGGACCCAGGAGTGCCCCAAGGGACCCAGGATTTCAGGAGAGAGGACCCAGGAGTTCCGGGAAAGGGACCCAGGAGTTCCAGAAAGGGACCCAGGCGTTCTGGAAAGGGACCCAGGCATTCAGGAGAGCGGACCCAGGAGTTCAGGCGGGAATTCAGTTCAGGAGGGACCCAGGAGTTCAGGAAAGGGGACCCAGGAGTACCCCTAAGGACCCAGTAGTTGGGGGGGGACCCAGGAGTGCCCCAAGGGACCCAGGAGTTCGGGAGAGAGGACCCAGGAGTCCTGGACAGGGGACCCAGGCGTCTGGGAAAGGGACCCAGGAGTTCAGGAGGGGATTCAGGTCAGGAGGGACCCAGGAGTGCCCCTAAGGACCCAGTAGTTGGGGGGGGACCCAGGAGTTCGGGAAAGTGACCCAGGAGTTCAGGTGGGGATTCAGTTCAGGAGGGACCCAGGAGTACCCCTATGGACCCAGTAGTTGGGGGGGGACCAAGGAGTGCCCCAAGGGACCCAGGCGTTCGAGAGAGAGGACCCAGGAGTCCTGGAGAGGGGACCCAGGAGTTCAGGTGGGGATTCAGGTCAGGAGGGACCCAGGAGTTCGGGAAAGGGGACCCAGGAGTGCCCCTAAGGACCCAGTAGTTGAGGGGGGACCCAGGAGTGCCCCAAGGGACCTAGGAGTTCGGGAAAGGGGACCCAGGAGTACCCCTAAGGACCCAGTAGTTGAGGGGGGACCCAGGAGTGCCCCAAGGGACCCACGAGTTCGGGAGAGAGGACCCGGGAGTTCAGGTGGGGATTCAGTTCAGGAGGGACCCAGGAGTTCGGGAAAGGGGACCCAGGAGTACCCCTAAGGACCCAGTACTTGGGGGGGCACCCAGGAGTGCCCCAAGGGACCCAGGAGTTCGGGAGAGAGGACCCAGGAGTCCTGGAGAGGGGACCCAGGCGTCTGGGAGAGGGACCCAGGAGTTCAGGAGGGGATTCAGGTCAGGAGGGACCCAGGAGTTCGGGAAAGGGGACCCAGGAGTGCCCCTAAGGACCCAGTAGTTGGGGGGGGACCCAGGAATGCCCCACGGGACCCAGGAGTTCGGGAAAGGGACCCAGGAGTTCAGGAGAGAGGACCCAGGAGTTCAGGTGGGGATTCAGTTCAGGAGGGACCCAGGAGTACCCCTATGGACCCAGTAGTTGGGGGGGGACCCAGGAGTTCAGGAGAGAGGACCCAGGAGTCTGGGAAAGGGACCCAGGAGTTCAGGCGGGGATTCAGGTCAGGAGGGACCCAGGAGTACCCCTATGGACCCAGTAGTTGGGGGGGGACCCAGGAGTGCCCCAAAGGACCCAGGAGTTCAGGAGAGAGGACCCAGGAGTCTGGGAAAGGGACCCAGGAGTTCAGGCGGGGATTCAGG